>NC_069506.1:5790254-5828049 GCF_027579735.1 Bombina bombina | reverse complement strand
CCTGCTACTGACTGTGTTACTTGAAAGACCCTCATGAGTGGGGGTGAAGACTCTTAGTTTTAAGTTTTATCTGCACCGTAAGGACTACATTGTGTAATTCACAAATTTTCCCTAATCGAAAGACTATTCATCTATATCGGAATACTGTCCACTGAGCTCTAGAGACTGTGCCTATCTGAATCTAACGACCCACAATTCAAGTCGTTCATACAGGTTTATGCAACCCGGTTCTTAAATAGCTTATTGTGCAATTAATCTGCTTTATGTTTAGCTTTTTAAACCATTTTAACATTTATATGTCACTGAATTGTTATTTAAATGATTAGTGCTTCTCCAATTTTAGATATTAGTATCTTATGGCTCCACGAACAAATTGAAATATATTAATTGTTTTTTTTAATAGAAGTGTAATAACTGTTTTATGATTTATTGCTCTAATAAATTTAATTTATTTATCTCAATCAGTGGATTGCCTTATTACCACGAAAGTGTTTATTACACTTTGAGTCACATCTTTATATGTATTTGGTCCTATACATTTTATATTTCTCCTTTACCTTTTTCTGAAGTTTATTTATTTGATGATTCCCACATCCTAATTATTACCCACCAGATAGCCTCTGGCGCCATCTCCAATCCTTGTTTTGATTTCCCTTAGATTTGATTGCACGAATTGTGAGAAGTGCAATTAGGAGATAGGCCATTCTGGTTTAGCTTATTAACAGCTTACACACCCTTTTGACTTGTACCTTTTAAGATTAGATTGATACCCGGCTTTAACTACGGACTGTGTTTAGGTTCTTACTTCTTTAGTACCTCACAAGATTAGATTGATACCCGGCTTTAACTACGGGCTGTGTTTTGGTTCTTACTCCTTTGATACCTCACAAGATTAGATTGATACCCGGCTTTAACTATGGACGGTGTTTAGGTTCTTACTCCTTTGGTACCTTTTAAGATTAGATTGATACCCAGCTTTAACTACCGACTGTGTTTTGGTTCTTACTGCTTTGGTACCTCACAAGATTAGATTGATACCCGGCTTTAACTACGGACTGTGTTTAGGTTCTTACTCCTTTGGTACCTCGCAAGATTAGATTAATATCCGGCTTTAACTACGGACTGTGTTTTGGTTCTTACTCCTTTGGTACCTTTTAAGATTAGATTGATACCCGGCTTTAACTACGGGCTGTGTTTAGGTTCTTACTCCTTTGGTACCTCGCAAGATTAGATTGATACCCGGCTTTAACTACGGACTGTGTTTAGGTTCTTACTCCTTTGGTACCTCGCAAGATTAGATTGATACCCGGCTTTAACTACGGACGGTGTTTTGGTTCTTACTCCTTTGGTACCTCACAAGATTAGATTGATACCCGGCTTTAACTACGGACTGTGTTTTGGTTCTTACTCCTTTGGTACCTCACAAGATTAGATTGATACCCGACTTTAACTACGGACTGTGTTTAGGTTCTTACTCCTTTGGTACCTCACAAGATTAGATTGATACCTGGCTTTAACTACGGGCTGTGTTTTGGTTCTTACTCCTTTGGTACCTCACAAGATTAGATTGATACCCGGCTTTAACTACGGGCTGTGTTTTGGTTCTTACTCCTTTGGTACCTCACAAGATTAGATTGATACCCGGCTTTAACTACGGGCTGTGTTTTGGTTCTTACTCCTTTGGTACCTCACAAGATTAGATTGATACCCGGCTTTAACTACGGGCTGTGTTTTGGTTCTTACTCCTTTGGTACCTCACAAGATTAGATTGATACCCGGCTTTAACTACGGGCTGTGTTTTGGTTCTTACTCCTTTAGTACCTCGTAAGATTAGATACATACCCGGCTTTAACTACGGGCTGTGTTTTGGTTCTTACTCCTTTGGTACCTCACAAGATTAGATTGATACCCGGCTTTAACTACGGGCTGTGTTTTGGTTCTTACTCCTTTGGTACCTCACAAGATTAGATTGATACCCGGCTTTAACTACGGACTGTGTTTTTGTTCTTACTCCTTTGGTACCTCCCAAGATTAGATTGATACCCGGCTTTAACTACGGACTGTGTTTTGGTTCTTACTCCTTTGGTACCTCCCAAGATTAGATTAATACCCGGCTTTAACTACGGGCTGTGTTTTGGTTCTTACTCCTTTGGTACCTCACAAGATTAGATTGATACCCGGCTTTAACTACGGGCTGTGTTTTGGTTCTTACTCCTTTAGTACCTCGTAAGATTAGATAGATACCCGGCTTTAACTACGGGCTGTGTTTTGGTTCTTACTCCTTTGGTACCTCACAAGATTAGATTGATACCCGGCTTTAACTACGGGCTGTGTTTTGGTTCTTACTCCTTTAGTACCTCGTAAGATTAGATAGATACCCGGCTTTAACTACGGGCTGTGTTTAGGTTCTTACTCCTTTGGTACCTCGCAAGATTAGATTGATACCCGGCTTTAACTACGGACTGTGTTTAGGTTCTTACTCCTTTGGTACCTCGCAAGATTAGATTGATACCCGGCTTTAACTACGGACGGTGTTTTGGTTCTTACTCCTTTGGTACCTCCCAAGATTAGATTGATACCCGGCTTTAACTACGGACTGTGTTTTGGTTCTTACTCTTTTGGTATCTCACAAGATTAGATTGATACCCGACTTTAACTACGGACTGTGTTTAGGTTCTTACTCCTTTGGTACCTCACAAGATTAGATTGATACCTGGCTTTAACTACGGGCTGTGTTTTGGTTCTTACTCCTTTGGTACCTCACAAGATTAGATTGATACCCGGCTTTAACTACGGGCTGTGTTTTGGTTCTTACTCCTTTGGTACCTCACAAGATTAGATTGATACCCGGCTTTAACTACGGGCTGTGTTTTGGTTCTTACTCCTTTGGTACCTCACAAGATTAGATTGATACCCGGCTTTAACTACGGGCTGTGTTTTGGTTCTTACTCCTTTGGTACCTCACAAGATTAGATTGATACCCGGCTTTAACTACGGGCTGTGTTTTGGTTCTTACTCCTTT
Organism: Bombina bombina; assembly: GCF_027579735.1. NCBI lineage: Eukaryota > Metazoa > Chordata > Amphibia > Anura > Bombinatoridae > Bombina > Bombina bombina. Next base: position 5,825,027 of record NC_069506.1, on the reverse strand, counting down.
GGTACCTCACAAGATTAGATTGATACCCGGCTTTAACTACGGGCTGTGTTTTGGTTCTTACTCCTTTAGTACCTCGTAAGATTAGATAGATACCCGGCTTTAACTACGGGCTGTGTTTTGGTTCTTACTCCTTTGGTACCTCACAAGATTAGATTGATACCCGGCTTTAACTACGGGCTGTGTTTTGGTTCTTACTCCTTTGGTACCTCACAAGATTAGATTAATACCCGGCTTTAACTTCGGACTGTGTTTTGGTTCTTACTCCTTTGGTACCTCCCAAGATTAGATTGATACCCGGCTTTAACTACGGACTGTGTTTTGGTTCTTACTCCTTTGGTACCTCCCAAGATTAGATTGATACCCGGCTTTAACTACGGGCTGTGTTTTGGTTCTTACTCCTTTGGTACCTCACAAGATTAGATTGATACCCGGCTTTAACTACGGGCTGTGTTTTGGTTCTTACTCTTTTAGTACCTCGTAAGATTAGATAGATACCCGGCTTTAACTACGGGCTGTGTTTTGGTTGTTACTCCTTTGGTACCTTTTAAGATTAGATTGATACCCGGCTTTAACTACGGGCTGTGTTTAGGTTCTTACTCCTTTGGTACCTCGCAAGATTAGATTGATACCCGGCTTTAACTACGGACTGTGTTTAGGTTCTTACTCCTTTGGTACCTCGCAAGATTAGATTGATACCCGGCTTTAACTACGGACGGTGTTTTGGTTCTTACTCCTTTGGTACCTCCCAAGATTAGATTGATACCCGGCTTTAACTACGGACTGTGTTTTGGTTCTTACTCCTTTGGTACCTCACAATATTAGATTGATACCCGGTTTTAACTACAGACTGTGTTTAGGTTCTTACTCCTTTGGTACCTCACAAGATTAGATTGATACCTGGCTTTAACTATGGGCTGTGTTTTGGTTCTTACTCCTTTGGTACCTCACAAGATTAGATTGATACCCGGCTTTAACTACGGACTGTGTTTTGGTTCTTACTCCTTTGGTACCTCGCAAGATTAGATTGATACCCGGCTTTAACTACAGACTGTGTTTTGGTTCTTACTCCTTTGGTACCTCACAAGATTAGATTGATACCCGGCTTTAACTACGGACTGTGTTTTTGTTCTTACTCCTTTGGTACCTCACAAGATTAGATCGATACCCGGCTTTAACTACACACTGTGTTTAGGTTCTTACTCCTTTGGTACCTCACAAGATTAGATTGATACCGGCTTTAACTACGGACTGTGTTTTGGTTCTTACTCCTTTGGTACCTCACAAGATTAGATTGATACCCGGCTTTAACTATGGGCTGTGTTTAGGTTCTTACTCCTTTGGTACCTCACAAGATTAGATTGATACCCGGCTTTAACTACGGGCTGTGTTTTGGTTCTTACTCCTTTGGTACCTCACAAGATTAGATTGATACCCGGCTTTAACTACGGGCTGTGTTTGGGTTTTTACTCCTTTGGTACCTCACAAGATTAGATTGATAACCGGCTTTAACCTCTTAAGGACATATGACGGAATTTTTCCGTCATAAAACAATTGAGCAAACTGAAAGCTGTGTCCTTAAAGGGTTAACTACGGGCTGTGTTTTGGTTCTTACTCCTTTGGTACCTCCCAAGATTAGATTGATACCCGGCTTTAACTAATGACTGTGTTTTGGTTCTTACTCCTTTGGTACCTCACAAGATTAGATTGATACCCGGCTTTAACTACGGACTGTGTTTTGGTTCTTACTCCTTTGGTACCTCACAAGATTAGATTGATACCCGGCTTTAACTACGGGCTGTGTTTTGGTTCTTACTCCTTTGGTACCTCACAAGATTAGATTGATACCCAGCTTTAACTTCGGACTGGGTTTTGACCTTAAAGGAACAGTCTACCATAGAATTGTTATTGTTTTAAAAGATAGATAATCCCTTTGTTACCCATTCCCCAGTTTTGCATAACCAACACAGTTATATTAATATAATTTTTACCTCTGTGATTACCTTGTATCTAACCCTCTGCAGACTGCCCCTTATCTCAGTTATATTAATATACTTTTTACTTCTGTGATTACCCTGTATCTAACCCTCTGCAGACTGCTCCTTATCTCAGTTATATTAATACACTTTTTACCTCTGTGATTACCCTGTATCTAACCCTCTGCAGACTGCCCCTTATCTCAGTTATATTAATATACTTTTTACTTCTGTGATTACCCTGTATCTAACCCTCTGCAGACTGCTTCTTATCTCAGTTATATTAATATACTTTTTATCTCTGTGATTACCTTGTATCTAAGCCTCTTCAGACTGCCCCCTTATCTCAGTTATATTAATATACTTTTTACCTCTGTGATTACCTTGTATCTAAGCCTCTGCAGACTGCCCCCTTATCTCAGTTATATTAATATACTTTTTACCTCTGTGATTACCTTGTATCTAAGCCTCTGCAGACTCCTCCTTATCTCAGTTATATTAATATACTTTCTCTTGTTAAGTGTGTTCAGTCCACGGGTCATCCATTACTTATGGGATATATTCTCCCCCAACAGGAAGTTGCAAGAGGATCACCCAAGCAGAGCTGCTATATATCTCCTCCCCTCACATGTCATATCCAGTCATTCTCTTGCAACGCTCAACAAAGAAGGAGGTCGTGAGAGGAGATAGGAGTTTTTTACTTATTCTTCAATCAAAAGTTTATTATTTTAAAATGGCACCGGAGTGTGCTGTTTTTTTCTCTCAGGCAGTATTTAGAAGAAGAATCTGCCTGCGTTTTCTATGATCTTAGCAGACGTAACTAAGATCCACTGGCTGTTCTCGCACATTCTGAGGAGTGGGGTAACTTCAGAAAAGGGAATAGCATGCGGGGTCCCCCGCAAATGAGGTATGTGCAGTAAAATATTTTCTAGGAATGGAATTGACTAAGAAAACACTGCTGTTACCGTATGATGTAAGTACAGCCTTAAATGCAGTAGTGGCGACTGGTATCAGGCTGGTAAATGTATGCACAGTAGAGTTATTTTCTAGGGACTAGAATTTGACTGAGAAAATACTGTTAATACTGAAATAATGTATGAGCCTTAACTGCAGTAGAAGCGACTGGTAGCAGGCTTAGTGATAACTTTGCATAACATTGGAAAAGTTTGTAAAACGTTTACTGGCATGTTATTCGTTTTTTTGTGAGGTACTTTGGTGATAAATATTTTTGGGCATGATTTTTTTCCATATGGCTAACGTATATTTCTGGATAAAAAATTAGAAGGTTACCTTAAGAAAATGTTTGTTCAACAAGGTTTTATATTACAGCCCCTTGCATGCATTGCGCCCGTCACTGCTGCAGCGGCATTTTGGTTTGAGTCTCTGGAAGAGGCGATTCGCACAGCACCATTGGATGAGATTATGAACAAGCTTAAAGCACTTAAGCTAGCTAATGCATTTGTTTCAGATGCCGTTGTGCATTTAACCAAACTAACGGCTAAGAACTCCGGATTTGCCATTCAGGCGCGCAGAGCGCTATGGCTTAAATCCTGGTCAGCAGATGTGACTTCTAAATCTAAATTGCTTAATATTCCTTTCAAAGGGCAAACCTTATTCGGGCCCGGCTTGAAAGAAATTATTGCTGATATTACTGGAGGTAAGGGCCACACCCTTCCTCAGGACAGGGCCAAATCAAAGGCCAAACAGTCTAATTTTCGTGCCTTTCGTAATTTCAAGGCAGGAGCAACATCAACTTCCTCCGCTCCAAAACAGGAAGGAACTGCTGCTCGTTACAGACAGGGTTGGAAGAGCAACCAGTCCTGGAACAAGGGCAAGCAGGCCAGAAAACCTACTTCTGCCCCTAAGACAGCATGAAGAAAGGGCCCCCTATCCGGAAACGGATCTAGTGGGGGGCAGACTTTCTCTCTTCGCCCAGGCTTGGGCAAGAGATGTCCAGGATCCCTGGACGTTGGAGATCATTTCTCAGGGTTACCTTCTGGACTTCAAAACTTCTCCTCCACAAGGGAGATTTCATCTGTCAAGGTTATCAACAAACCTAATAAATAAAGAGGCATTTCTACAATGTGTACAAGACCTCTTAGTAATGGGAGTGATCCACCCCGTTCCGCGGACGGAACAAGGGCAAGGTTTTTACTCAAATCTGTTTGTGGTTCCCAAAAAAGAGGGAACCTTCAGGCCAATCTTGGACCTGAAGATCTCAAACAAATTCCTAAGGGTTCCATCGTTCAAAATGGAAACTATTCGAACCATCCTACCCATGATCCAAGAGGGTCAGTATATGACCACAGTGGACTTAAAGGATGCCTACCTTCATATACCGATTCACAAAGATCATTATCGGTACCTAAGGTTTGCCTTTCTAGACAGGCATTACCAGTTTGTAGCTCTTCCCTTCGGGTTAGCTACGGCCCTGAGAATTTTTACAAAGGTTCTGGGCTCTCTTCTGGCGGTACTAAGACCGCGAGGCATAGCGGTGGCCCCGTACCTAGACGACATTCTGATACAAGTCAAGTTTTCAAAATGCAAAGTCTCATACAGAGATAGTTCTAGCATTTCTGAGGTCGCATGGGTGGAAAGTGAACATGGAAAAGAGTTCTCTGTTACCACTCACAAGGGTTCCTTTTCTAGGGACTCTTATAGATTCTGTAGAGATGAAGATTTACCTGACGGAGTCCAGGTTATCAAAAATCCTAAATGCTTGCCGTGTCCTTCATTCCATTCCAAGCCCATCTGTAGCTCAGTGCATGGAAGTAATCGGCTTAATGGTCGCGGCAATGGACATAGTGCCATTTGCGCGCCTGCTTCTCAGACCGCTGCAATTATGCATGCTAAGTCAGTGGAATGGGGATTACTCAGATCTGTCCCCTTTACTAAATCTGGACCAGGAGACCAGAGATTCTCTTCTCTGGTGGTTGTCTCGGGTTCATCTGTCCAAAGGAATGACTTTTCGCAGACCAGATTGGACGATTGTAACAACAGATGCCAGCCTACTAGGCTGGGGCGCAGTCTGGAATTCCCTGAAGGCTCAGGGATCGTGGACTCAGGAGGAGAAACTCCTCCCAATAAACATTCTGGAATTAAGAGCAATATTCAATGCTCTTCTAGCTTGGCCTCAGTTAGCAACACTGAGGTTCATCAGATTTCAGTCGGACAACATCACGACTGTGGCTTACATCAATCATCAAGGGGGAACCAGAAGTTCCCTAGCGATGTTAGAAGTCTCGAAGATAATTCGCTGGGCAGAGTCTCACTCTTGCCACCTGTCAGCGATCTACATCCCAGGCGTGGAGAACTGGGAGGCGGACTTTCTAAGTCCCCAGACCTTTCATCCGGGGGAGTGGGAACTTCACACGGAGGTATTTGCTCAACTAATTCTTCGTTGGGGCGAACCGGAACTGGATCTCATGGCATCTCGCCAGAACGCCAAGCTTCTTTGTTACGGATCCAGGTCCAGGGACCCGGGAGCGGTGCTGATAGATGCACTAGCAGCCCCTTGGGTTTTCAACATGGCTTACGTGTTTCCACCGTTTCCGTTACTGCCTCGACTGATTGCCAGGATCAAACAGGAGAGAGCATTGGTGATTCTGATAGCGCCTGCGTGGCCACGCAGGACCTGGTATGCAGACCTAGTGGACATGTCGTCCTGTCCACCATGGTCTCTGCCTCTGAGGCAGGACCTTCTAATTCAGGGTCCTTTCAACCATCCAAGCCTAATTTCTCTGAGGCTGACTGCATGGAGATTGAACGCTTGATTCTATCAAAGCGTGGTTTTTCGGAGTCGGTTATTGATACATTAATACAGGCTCGGAAACCTGTTACCAGAAAAATTTACCAAAAGATATGGCGTAAATATTTATATTGGTGTGAATCCAAGAGTTACTCATGGAGTAAGGTTAGGATTCCTAGGATATTGGCTTTTCTACAAGAGGGTTTAGAAAAGGGTTTATCCGCTAGTTCGTTAAAGGGACAGATTTCTGCTCTGTCTATTCTTTTACACAAACGTCTGGCAGAGAATCCAGACGTCCAGGCTTTTTGTCAGGCTTTGGCTAGGATTAAGCCTGTGTTTAAAACTGTTGCTCCTCTGTGGAGCTTAAACTTGGTTCTTAAAGTTCTTCAGGGTGTTCCGTTCGAACCCCTTCATTCCATTGATATTAAGCTTTTATCTTGGAAAGTTCTGTTTTTGATGGCTATTTCCTCGGCTCGAAGAGTCTCTGAGTTATCTGCCTTACATTGTGATTCTCCTTATGTGATTTTTCATTCAGACAAGGTAGTTCTGCGTACTAAACCTGGGTTTTTACCTAAGGTTGTTTCTAACAGGAATATCAATCAAGAGATTGTTGTTCCATCATTATGTCCTAATCCTTCTTCAAAGAAGGAACGTCTTTTACATAATTTGGACGTAGTCCGTGCCCTAAAGTTCTACTTACAGGCAACTAAAGATTTTCGGCAAACTTCTTCTCTGTTTGTCGTTTATTCTGGACAGAGGAGAGGTCAAAAGGCTCCGGCCACCTCTCTCTCTTTTTGGCTTCGTAGCATAATACGGTTAGCCTATGAGACTGCTGGACAGCAGCCCCCTGAAAGAATTACAGCTCATTCCACTAGAGCTGTGGCTTCCACCTGGGCCTTTAAGAATGAGGCCTCTGTTGAACAGATTTGCAAGGCTGCGACTTGGTCTTCACTTCATACCTTTTCAAAATTTTACAAATTTGACACTTTTGCTTCTTCGGAGGCTGTTTTTGGGAGAAAGGTTCTACAGGCAGTGGTTCCTTCTGTTTAATGTTCCTGCCTTGTCTCTCCCATCATCCGTGTACTTTAGCTTTGGTATTGGTATCCCATAAGTAATGGATGACCCGTGGACTGAACACACTTAACAAGAGAAAACATAATTTATGCTTACCTGATAAATTTATTTCTCTTGTAGTGTGTTCAGTCCACGGCCCGCCCTGTCTTTTTGAGGCAGCTCTAAATTTTAATTAAAACTCCAGTCACCACTGCACCCTATAGTTTCTCCTTTCTCGTTTTGTTTCGGTCGAATGACTGGATATGACATGTGAGGGGAGGAGCTATATAGCAGCTCTGCTTGGGTGATCCTCTTGCAACTTCCTGTTGGGGGAGAATATATCCCATAAGTAATGGATGACCCGTGGACTGAACACACTACAAGAGAAATAAATTTATCAGGTAAGCATAAATTATGTTTTTTTATCTCTGTGATTACCCTGTATCTAAGCCTCTGCAGACTGCCCCCTTATCTCAGTTATATTAATATACTTTTTACCTCTGTGATTACCCTGTATCTAAGCCTCTGCACACTGCTCCTTATTTCAGTTATATTAATATACTTTTTACCCCTGTGATTACCTTGTATCTACATCTCTGCAGACTGCCCCTTATCTCAGTTATATTAATATACTTTTTACCTCTGTGATTACCCTGTATCTAAGCCTCTGCAGACTGCTCCTTATCTCAGTTATAATAATACACTTTTTACCTCTGTGATTACCTTGTATCTAGGAACCTTCTTCCAGCCCCCTGATCACATGACTGTGACTGTTTATTATATATTGTCTTAAATTTAGCATTGTTTTGTGCTAAATCTTAAATAACCCCTTGTGCCTGAACACAGTGTTATCTATATAGCCCACGTGTACTTTCTGTCTCTTTGTGTTGAAAAGATATTTAAAAAGACTGTGATAAGAGGCAGCCCTCAAAGGCTTAGAAATTAGCATATGAGCCTACCTATGTTTAGTTTAAACTAAGAATACCAAGAGAAAAAAGCAAATTTGATGATAAAAGTAAATTGGAAAGTTGATTAAAATTAAAAGTCCTATCTGAATAATGAAAGTATAATTTATACTAGACTGTCCCTTTAACCCTTCTTAATACTTTGGTACCTCACAAGCTACTGTTGCTGGTGGTCACACTATCCAGCATTTGTGTGGAGTCTCCACATGTCATTCTACAGGTACCACCTTTTGTTCTCTACTGTACATGACTAAATCAGTATCTGCCAGGAGTTGTCCAGAACCTTTTGGTTGGTTACTTCTTACCCCTATCTCAGTCTCTGGGTATTTCTGACACTAACTCGTGTCATGTGACAACTTCTTCAATTCCTGTATGCATTTAATATTTGCATTAGTATCATTTTTTACAGTGTGCCCTTTTTTCTCCGTGAGCGTGGCGCATGGGATCTTATACTTTGTGCTTAAGGGATATTTAGTCACTTTTAAGATCAAACATACCAAGAGGAAATATGTGGGTATGTAAGAGGCATGTGCATTATTTCAAGCTTTGTTATTCGCTAGTGAAACAAAACCTCAAAAAGGCTGCTGTCTGCGACACTTGGCTATTTTTGACGCCAGTTTGATTTGAGAAAAAATGCAACACAAAAATATCTGTAATAAACAGTACAATCAATAAAATGATTATAAATCATCACTAGATCAGGATTTGAAACATTGTTTCCGGTCCTGATCTAGTGATTTATTATAATTTTATTACAGATGCCTTTAATTGCTTGCACTGTTTATTAGCATACATTGTTTGTGTATATACTTGTATCAATTGTAGATGTATTATAACTGATTGGGTGTTGTTGTTTTTATCATTTGTCGCATATGAAGTCTATTGATACAACCCTGAATACATAGGGGTTTCACAATATATAGCGGCTAATGCCACGTAGGTCACCACCTCTTTTCCATAATAAACACGTAAGAGGCACAACTGCATATGCATGGGATATAATATACTTGCACACTATACTGCTTGAATTCTAATAAATCATCAGTTCTTTTTCAGCTAGTTTACTGGACATTATTTACACATTGTGTGTTGGGGATTCCACATCCATAATAACCAGCTTATTTCTTACAAAATACTTTTACTCTCTCTACGCCCCTTCATCCAATTATGTCATAACAGGCACTTGTTTAGTGATTTCTGTCCTTGCTGCAGTTAAGCATCCTGTACCTTTAAGGAGGCCTAGGAGGTCAATTAGGCCTTGTGACAGACCCCTCTGTCAGTACTGGAAGGGTTAACGTTGTTCAGCTTTGAGAAACTATTTTCTGAAAACAGGTTTCCTGGCATCAGCTATTGTTTACTGTAATTAAGTTTAAGTGATAAGCGTTCACATTGTTTAATCAAACTGCCAGGTGTCAGAAGGACTCCATTGTTTTCTTGTGTTTAATTGTTTATTTGGTTAAGTAATGTAATTCTATTGTATCCTGTAAAAGGGCATCTTCCCTCTATCTAATGTACAATACTCTTCCAACCCCCCATCTGGTCTCCTAGGGGAGTTCTGCATAAATACTGGGCATATAGCCTGCAATAAAGTACATTCTGTTTTACTCTCAAGATGGAGCTTGGTCTCATGTTTGGGGGAATTAACTGGGTTCGTGTGTTGCTGATCCCGTATTCAGGGCATCTTTCATCTGGTATTAACCCTCGATATCAGGGTTATACCATAACAACTGGTGGCAAGCAACGGGATGATCCTCATCGCCCAGAAGAGCAACTACACATCCGGACCTAATGGGAATACCATATGAAAGGTTGAAAAGATCTACCCTTAAAGACCTGCTAGAACAACAGGGCCGACAAGCCATTACCAGGGCCCGAAGGAACCAATGGGCCCAGCATATCAGACAGAACCCCGAAGAAGCAAGCTTTGGCCAGGCAGTTAAAATAAGACTGGCACATTATGGCCCCAACCCGTCTGCCGAAATTATCGACCGGGTCATAGCCGCGGTGGAGGCCAACCTACTTCACCAAAGCGGCGCTGCAGCAGCCCAAGTCACAGCAACCCCAGTGGAAAAGAGAAAAGTACATTTTGCAGCTTTTAAAAACTTCATTGAAACAGAAGGAGAGATTGATGCATACCTTGCGGATTTTGAGAGGCGCTGCTCTCCAGGTATGTGATTACACCGGAGGCATACAGGAGGCGGTTCAGAGACACTGTTAAACTAGCTGGAGATTCCTACGTCGAGTGGGCATGTAAGGTGCACCACACAGCAGCTCACTGGATGGCGGGGTGCCAAGCTGTATCTGGGGAAGAGGTGCTGCAGCTATTCCTGTTGGAACATTGCTTTGACAAGTTATCTGCAGGAGTTAGAGAGTGGGTTCGGGACCGTAAACCCTCCACCCTGCATGAAGCTGCTCGCATGGCAGATGAGTATACGGATGCCCACAAACTGGACACTGCTACCACTAAGATCCCTGCCAGAGTGGAGTACAGACCCACATTCACCCCAGCAGCTACCAGTTACCAACCCCTGGCGCACCGCTCTACCACACCGCCTTCAGCCATGAACTATCCTCAGACAGCCTGGTTCAACTCATGGGACTACTCACAGCCTATTCAGTGCTTTGGATGTAAGCGACTAGGGCACAAAAGACCAGAGTGTCCCCTAAACACAGCGAACCAAGCACAGTCCTGGAGGAGATCTGCCGGCGGAAACCCACGTAACCCTCAGCCTGCAGCCCACTGCGTAGAGGAGGAAGAATGCTGGGGCATCCTACATGAAGCAGACCCCGTGCAAGCTGCCCACCGGGATAACCGGCAACTGGTTAAAGTGAATGGGAAGGAGGTCAGTGGTCTATGGGATACTGGGGCTACCATGACCTTGCTCCAAAAGAACTTGGTGTCTGAGAACCAGCACACCGGAGACACTGTGGCTGTGAGGGTAGCAGGGGGCGCTGTGTTCCGCCTACCTGTTGCCCGGGTATGGCGCTAGACATGTGAATGTGGGGGTCATGAAGGACTTACCAGCTGATGTTCTCCTTGGAAATAACTTGGCCCCCCTTGTTTCTGCCTACGCTCCCATGGGTCCCACTGATGTTAACCCTGTGACTACCCGTGCCCAGATCCGTGCAGCAGAGACTGACCCACCTGCTGCTAAGCCCCAGGACGCTGAGCTCAGTAAATCTCTATCCGCTATTGATACGTGGAAGTCCCTTTACAATGCGCTGATGAAGGAGAAGAGTCAAGTAGAGGATGAAATGGTCACGTTAAACAATCACGTAACAGTGCTAGCGGGAGAGAAGAGGAGCGCAGAGGAAAAAGCGCGTTTAGAACGGGCATCTCTGCTAGACAAGCTGCACCGACAGACCGCAGAAAACACCAGCTTGAGAGTGGAACATGAAACAGTAAAGACAAACTTAGCGACACTGGAGAAAAAGCTGACGCTGGCTCATAGTGAGGTGCAGCAACTCAAGGGCAACTTACGTCAGTATGAAGGGCTTGTGGATACCTATAAAGAGCAGGTACAAAAACTCGTAAAGAAGCCGATGATATTTGTCTCCAACTGGAAAGAAGCGTCTCTGAAAACAAAAACTTGAAGGACTGTTTAGCCCTGGTCTGGGCGCTGAAGAAGTTGAACCCTTAATTATACGGACAGGAATTCTCTCTCATAACGGGAATGCAGATGGATTGTCCCGGCAAACTGACATTCCTACCACCTCCTAGTCCGGTCATCCCCAAGTTGACCCGCCAAAGGGTCAAGCCGGGTCTGCCGGAGAGTCCCACCAGGAGGCAGCCGTGTGACAGACCCCTCTGTCACTACTGGAAGGGTTAACTTTGTTCAGCTTTGAGAAACTATTTTCTGAAAACAGGTTTCCTGGCATCAGCTATTGTTTACTGTAATTAAGTTTAAGTGATAAGCGTTCACATTGTTTAATCAGACTGCCAGGTGCCAGAAGGACTCCATTGTTTTCTTGTGTTTAATTGTTTATTTGGTTAAGTAATATAAATCTATTGTATCCTGTAAAAGGGCGTCTTCCCTCTATCTAATGTACAATACTCTTCCAACCCCCATCTGGTCTCCTAGGGAGTGTCAACCAGGTGGGAGACTTGCATAAATACTGGGCATATAGCCCTCAATAAAACACATTCTGTTTTACCCTCAAGATGGAGCTTGGTCTCATGTTTGGGGGGGAATTAACTGGGTTCGTGTGTTGCTGATCCCGTATTCAGGGCATCTTTCATCTGGTTGTGACAGACCCTTCTGTCAGTACTGAAAGAGTTAACTTTGTTCAGCTTTAAGAAGCTATTTTCTAAAGACAGGTCCTGGCAGCAGCTATTGTGTACTGTAATTAAGTTTATGTGATAAGCATTCACTGCTAGGTGATAAGAAGGACTGCATTGTTTTCTTGTGTTTAAATTGTTTATCTGCTTTCAACCCCCATCAGGGGTCAGAACTGCATAAAAACTGGGCATCTAGCCTTCAATAAATTGCATTCTGTTTTAACCTTCAATGTGGAGCCTGGTCTCATGTTTGAGGGGGGAATTAGCTGGGTTGTGAGTTGCTGATCTCACATTCAGGGCATCTTCCATCTGGTATTAACCCTTGGTATCCTGTTGGTACCGTAACAATTGGTGGCAAGCGACGGGAGGATCCTTATCGCCCAGAAGAGCAACTACACAAGCCAGTAACCTCAGGAAGAGGGGGATTATTACAATACTGACTAAGATGGAAAGAGTACCAGGGACCGAAGGAACCAATGGGCCCAGCATATCAGACAGAATCCCCGAAGAAGCAAGCTTTGATCGGGCGGTTAAAATAAGACTGGCACATTATGGCCCCAACCCATCTGCGGAAATTATCGACTGGGTCATAGCAGCTGTGGAGGCCAACCTACTTCGCCAAAGCGGCACTGCAGCAGCCCAAGTCACAGCAACCCCAGTGGAAAAGGGAAAAGTAAATTTTGCAGCTTTAAAAAACTTCCTGGAAACAGAAGGAGAGATTGATGGGTACCTTGCGGATTTTGAGAGGCAATGTGCACTACACAAGGTACCCGCAGAGGACTGGGTCACGATATTATCCGGCCGGGCTAGTGAGGCTTTTCGGGCCATTCCAGATGACGAAGTCGGGGATTATAATACTGTAAAAGAGGCTCTGCTCTCCAGGTATGCGGTTACACCGGAGGTATACCAGAGGCGGTTCAGAGACACTGTTAAATTAGCTGGTGATTCCTACGTCGAGTGGGCATGTAAGGTGCACCGCACAGCATCTTACTGGATGGCGGGGTGCCAAGCCGTATCTGGGGAAGAGGTGCTGCAGCTATTCCTGTTGGAACATTGCTTTGACAAGTTATCAGCAGGAGTTAGAGAGTGGGTTCAGGACCGTATACCCTCCACCGTGCATGAAGCTGCTCGCTTGGCAGATGAGTATTCGGATGCCCGCAAACTGGACACTGCTACCACTAAGCCCCCTGCCAGAGTGGAGTACAGACCCCCAGTCACCCCAGCAGCTGCCAGTTACCAACCCCCGGCGCACCGCTGTACCACACGGCCTCTGGCCACGAACTACCCTCAGAGAGCCCGGTTCAATTCGCGGGGCTACTCACAACCTATTCGGTGCTTTGGATGTAAGCAACTAGGGCACAAAAGACCAGAGTGTCCCCTAAACGCAGCGAACCAAGCACAGTCCTGGAGAAGACCCGCCGGCGGAATCCCACGTAACCCTCAGACTGCGGCCCACTACGTAGAAGAGCAAGAATGCTGGGGCATCCTACATGAAGCAGACCCCGTGCAAGCTGCCCACCGGAATAACCGGCAACTGGTTAAAGTGAATGGGAAGGAGGTCAGTGGTCTACGGGATACTGGTGCTACCATGACCTTGCTTCAAAAGAACTTGGTGTCTGAGAAACAGCACACTGGAGACACTGTAGCTGTGAGGGTAGCGGGGGGTGCTGTGTTCCGCCTACCTGTTGCCCGGGTACATTTGGATTGGGGAGGGGGCGCTAGACCTGTGAATGTGGGGGTCAAGAAGGACTTACCTGCTGATGTTCTCCTTGGAAATAACTTGGCCCCCCTTGTTTCTGCCTATGCTCCCATGGGTCCCACTGATGTTAACCCTGTGACTACCCGTGCCCAGATCCGTGCAGCAGAGACTGACCCACCTGCTGCTAAGCCCCAGGACGCTGAGCTCAGTAAATCTCTATCCGCTATTGATACGTGGAAGTCTTGTTACAATGCGCTGATGAAGGAGAAGAGTCAAGTAGAGAATAAAATGGTCACGTTAAACAATCACGTAACAGTGCTAGCGGGAGAGAAGAGGAGCGCAGAGGAAAAAGCGCGTTTAGAACGGGAATCTCTGCTAGACAAGCTGCACCGACAGATTGCAGAAAACACCAGCTTGAGAGTGGAACATGAAACATTAAAGACAAACTTAGCGACACTGGAGGAGAAGCTGACGCTGGCTCATAGTGAGGTGCAGCAACTCAAGGGCACCCTATGTCAGTATGAAGGGATTGTGGATACCTATAAAGAGCAGGTACAAAAACCACGTAAAGAAGCTGATGAGATTTTGAAGGACTGTTTAGCCCTAGTCTGGGCACTGAAGAAGTTGAACCCTTATTTACACGGGCAGGAATTCTCTCTCATAACGGGAATACAGATGGATTGCCCCGGCAAACTGACATGCCTACCACCTCCTAGTCCGGTCATCCCCAGGTTGACCCGCCAAAGGGTCAAGCCGGGTCTGCCGGAGTGTTCCACAAGGGGGGAGCTATGTGACAGACCCTTCTGTCAGTACTGAAAGAGTTAACTTTGTTCAGCTTTAAGAAGCTATTTTCTAAAGACAGGTCCTGGCAGCAGCTATTGTGTACTGTAATTAAGTTTATGTGATAAGCATTTACTGCTAGGTGATAAGAAGGACTGCATTGTTTTCTTGTGTTTAAATTGTTTATCTGCTTAAGTAATGTAATTCTATTGTATCATGTCAAAGGGAGTTTTCCCTCTATCTAATGTACAATATTCTTTCAACCCCCATCAGGGGTCAGACCTGCATAAATACTGGGCATCTAGCCTTCAATAAATTGCATTCTGTTTTAACCTTCAATGTGGAGCCTGGTCTCATGTTTGAGGGGGGAATTAGCTGGGTTGTGAGTTGCTGATCTCACATTCAGGGCATCTTCCATCTGGTATTAACCCTTGGTATCCTGTTGGTACCGTAACACTGGTATTAACCCTTGATATCCGGGTTATACCATAACAGGCCTTAATTGTAATAGTCTATATTAGCTCTGGCCTAGATTTAAAGTTGGGCGGTAGCCGTCAAAACCAGCGTTAGAGGCTCCTAACGCTGGTTTTGGGCTACCGCTGGTATTTGGAGCCAGTCATTAAAGGGTCTAACGCTCACTTTGCAGCCGCGACTTTTCCATACCGCAGATCCCCTTATGTCAATTGCGTATCCTATCTTTTCAATGGGATCTTTCTAACGCCGGTATTTAGAGTCTTGGCTGAAGTGAGCGTTAGAAATCTAACGACAAAATTCCAGCTGCAGAAAAAAGTCAGTAGTTAAGAGCTTTCTGGGCTAACGCCGGTTTATAAAGCTCTTAACTACTGTGCTCTAAAGTACACTAACACCCATAAACTACCTATGTACCCCTAAACCGAGGTCCCCCCACATCGCCGCCACTATATTTAAAATTTTTAACCCCTAATCTTCCGCTCCGTACACTGCCGCCAACTACGTTATCCCTATGTACCCCTAATCTGCTGCCCCTAACACCGCCGACCCCTATATTATATTTATTAATCCCTAATCTGCCGCCCCCGCTATCGCTGACCCCTGCATATTATTATTAACCCCTAATCTGCCGCTCCGTACACCACCGCCACCTACATTATAGCTATGTACCCCTAACCTGCTGCACCTAACACCGCCGACCCCGATATTATATTTATTAACCCCTAATCTGCCCCCCTCAACGTCGCCTCCACCTGCCTACACTTATTAACCCCTAATCTGCCGAGCGGACAGCACCGCTACTATAATAAAGTTATTAACCCCTAATCCGCCTCACTCCCGCCTCAATAACCCTATAATAAATAGTATTAACCCCTAATCTGCCCTCCCTAACATCACCGACACCTAACTTCAATTATTAACCCCTAATCTGCCGACCGAATCTCGCTGCTACTGTAATAAATGGATTAACCCCTAAAGCTAAGTCTAACCCTAATACTAACACCCCCCTAAGTTAAATATAATTTAAATCTAACGAAATAAATTAACTCTTATTAAATAAATTATTCCTATTTAAAGCTAAATACTTACCTGTAAAATAAACCCTAATATAGCTACAATATAAATTATAATTATATTATAGCTATTTTAGGATTAATATTTATTTTACAGGTAACTTTGTATTTATTTTAACCAGGTACAATAGCTATTAAATAGTTAAGAACTATTTAATAGCTAAAATAGTTAAAATAATTACAAAATTACCTGTAAAATAAATCCTAACCTAAGTTACAATTAAACCTAACACTACACTATCAATAAATTAATTAAATAAAATACCTACAATTACCTACAATTAAACCTAACACTACACTATCAATAAATTAATTAAATACAATATCTACAAATAAATACAATGAAATAAACTAACTAAAGTACAAAAAATAAAAAAGAACTAAGTTACAAAAAATAAAAAAATATTTACAAACATCAGAAAAATATTACAACAATTTTATACTAATTACACCTACTCTAAGCCCCCTAATAAAATAACAAAGCCCCCCAAAATAAAAAAATGCCCTACCCTATTCTAAATTTAAAAAGTTCAAAGCTCTTTTACCTTACCAGCCCTGAACAGGGCCCTTTGCGGGGCATGCCCCAAAGAATTCAGCTCTTTTGCCTGTAAAAGAAAAATACAACCCCCCCCCAACATTAAAACCCACCACCCACATACCCCTAATCTAACCCAAACCCCCCTTAAATAAACCTAACACTAAGCCCCTGAAGATCTTCCTACCTTATCTTCACCCTGCCAGGTTCACCGATCCGTCCTCGGAAGTCTTGATCCAATCCTCGGAAGTGTTGATCCAAGCCCAAGCGGGGGGCTGAAGAGTGACGTCCATCCTCGGGCTGAAGTCTGGATCCAAGCGGCGACTGAAGAAATCCATCATCGGGCTGAAGTCGGAAGTCCATCATCGGGATGAAGTCTTCTATCAAGCAGCATTTTCAATCTTCTTTCTTCCGGAGCGGAGCGGAGCCATCTTGTTCCCAGCCGACGCGGATCCATCCTCTTCTAACGACGCCTACTAGCCGAATGACGGTTCCTTTAAATGACGTCATCCAAGATGGCGTCCGTCGAATTCCGATTGGCTGATAGGATTCTATCAGCCAATCTGAATTAAGGTAGGAAAATTCTGATTGGCTGATGGAATCAGCCAATCAGATTCAAGTTCAATCCGATTGGCTGATCCGATCAGCCAATCAGATTGAGCTCGCATTCTATTGGCTGTTTCCGATCAGCCAATAGAATGCGAGCTCAATCTGATTGGCTGATTCCATCAGCCAATCAGAATTTTCCTACCTTAATTCCGATTGGCTGATAGAATCCTATCAGCCAATCGTAATTCGACGGACGCCATCTTGGATGACGTCATTTAAAGGAACCGTCATTCGGCTAGTAGGCGTCGTTAGAAGAGGATGGATCCACGTCGGCTGGGAACAAGATGGCTCCACTCCGGAAGAAAGAAGAATGAAGATGCTGCTTGATAGAAGACTTCATCCCGATGATGGACTTCCGAATTCAGCCCGATGATGGATTTCTTCAGTCGCCGCTTGGATCCAGACTTCAGCCCGAGGATGGACGTCACTCTTCAGCCCCCCGCTTGGGCTTGGATCAACACTTCCGAGGCTTGGATCAAGACTTCCGAGGACGGATCGGTGAACCTGGCAGGGTGAAGATAAGGTAGGAAGATCTTCAGGGGCTTAGTGTTAGGTTTATTTAAGGGGGGTTTGGGTTAGATTAGGGGTATGTGGGTGGTGGGTTGTAATGTTGGGGGGGGGTATTGTATGTTTTTTTTTTACAGGCAAAAGAGCTGAATTCTTTGGGGCATGCCCCACAAAAGGTCCTTTTAAGGGCTGGTAAGGTAAAAGAGCTTTTAACTTTTTTAATTTAGAATACGGTAGGGCATTTTTTTATTTTGGGGGGCTTTGTTATTTTATTAGGGGGCTTAGAGTAGGTGTAATTAGTTTAAAATTGTTGTAATATTTTTCTAATGTTTGTAAATATTTTTTTATTTTTTGTACTTTAGTTAGTTTATTTCATTGTATTTATTTGTAGGTATTGTATTTAATTAATGTATTGATAGTGTAGTGTTAGGTTTAATTGTAGGTAATTGGAGGTATTTTATTTAATTTATTTATTGATAGTGTAGTGTTAGGTTTAATTGTAACTTAGGTTAGGATTTATTTTACAGGTAATTTTGTAATTATTTTAACTATTTTAGCTATTAAATAGTTCTTAACTATTTAATAGCTATTGTACCTGGTTAAAATAAATACAAAGTTACCTGTAAAATAAATATAAATCCTAAAATAGCTATAATATAATTATAATTTATATTGTAGCTATATTAGGGTTTATTTTACAGGTAAGTATTTAGCTTTAAATAGGAATAATTTATTTAATAAGAGTTAATTTATTTCGTTAGAATAAAATTATATTTAATTTAGGGGGGTGTTAGTGTTAGGGTTAGACTTAGCTTTAGGGGTTAATCCATTTATTACAGTAGCAGCGAGATTCGGTCGGCAGATTAGGGGTTAATAATTGAAGTTAGGTGTCGGCGATGTTAGGGAGGGCAGATTAGGGGTTAATACTATTTATTATAGGGTTATTGAGGCGGGAGTGAGGCGGATTAGGGGTTAATAACTTTATTATAGTAGCGGTGCTGTCCGCTCGGCAGATTAGGGGTTAATAAGTGTAGGCAGGTGGAGGCGACATTGTGGGGGGAAGATTAGGGGTTAATAAATATAATATAGGGGTCGGCGGTGTTAGGGGCAGCAGATTAGGGGTACACAGAGATAATGTAGGTAGCGGCGGTTTACGGAGCGGCAGATTAGGGGTTAAAAAAAATATGCAGGCGGCAGATTAGGGGTTAATAAGTGTAAGGTTAGGGGTATTTAGACTCGGGGTACATGTTAGAGTGTTAGGTGCAGACGTAGGAAGTGTTTCCCCATAGACAACAATGGGGCTGCGTTAAGAGCTGAACGCTGCTTTTTTGCAGGTGTTAGGTTTTTTTTCAGCTCAAAATGCCCCATTGTTTTCTATGGGGATATCGTGCACAAGCACGTTTTTGAAGCTGGCCGCGTCCGTAAGCACTGCTGGTATCGAGAGTTGCAGTGGCGTTAAATTATGCTCTACGCTCCCTTTTTGGAGCCTAACGCACTGAAAACCCAGCCATTCTGTGAACTCTAAATACCAGGGGTATTTAAAACGTGCGGGCAGAAAAAAGCACCCGTAGCTAACGCACCCCTTTGGCCGCAAAACTCTAAATCTAGGCGTCTGTGTTTTAAGCATAAGGTTACTTGTGTATTTTAACCTTTTTAAGTTTTTACTCTGGCAGTATTTTGTTTGGATATTCTGGCTTGACTTTTGCTTTCCCTGACTATGCTTCTGTATTTACCCCTTGTTTTGGACTGACTTGGTATTTAACTTTAGCTTGTTTGTGGACTCTGCATATGTTTAATGATTCTGTACTGTTTGTCCCTGTGAGACCTTGCCTTACAGGGACAAACTGTCTGACTGTCTGACTTTAGATTTCCTTTACCCTGAATTCCTCTGCTAACCTATACAAGTTAATCTTTGTCTGGATAGTGAGACTAAACTGTTACTAAGTTATGTTTTCCTTTGATATTTGGATTTATAAAAATACAGTTACTTCCGAGTACTCATTTGTTGTTTGTTTTGTAGGAGCTGATTAAAGTACGACAAAGAGTTAAGCTACTAATTTTATTGTCATTGCTCTCTTACCCCTAACCTTTGTTTGGTTACTGTGCGTTACTTGCAGTGTCCCAGTAAGGGTTTGTGATGAGCTGGGCCTCTCAGCAATTGATTCCAGCTTGTTTTAATCTGAAACAGCAGTATTCCACCTGGCGCTGGTGAAAACGTATGCCCAGCAAGGAAAATGGTTTGCTGTTTGTTACAACTTGCTTGATAAAAATCATCACAGACACAGGCAGGGATTTGAGTGTTACGTGACTGCTGAATCACTGATCCCTAGGAGACAATACTGAAAAGGCACACAGGGGAACTTTTCACTGCGAGTGCATAGTGGCAGGGAGTCTCTGAAGAAACTGCAGCCTTACAGACGGAAGAATCACCTCCCACACCACCACTACATTACGGATAGTTTTGTTTATGGATAGGAGTGTTTAACCTCCTGAGTACACTCAATTACTGACCTGCAAGTGATGCCATAAGTACTTATTTCTTAATGCTTAAGGTGTAAGGACACTAGTACCTTGTAGATTCTATACGGACGCTGCAATGCTAACTTCTGTTAGTGTTTGTGCTGTTGTACAGCTTTTCCATATCTGCAATGTTGCATCATATGTGACACAATCTTTTCTGCCTCATGTTTTTCTGGTTTGTGCGTCATTTGTGACATGATGTTTTTATCCTATTAAGCGCCTTTGCCCTTGTCCCTACGCCAGTGTATTGGCTAGTGTCGCTGTTTCTGTGTGTTTGCTACTTAGTCCCTGAACCACTAAATTCCTGGTGCTTTTGTCTGATCTGGATCTACTGTTACTGAACCTGCTTTCTGTCTACCCTGATTCTGCTTTCACATTATCTCTTACCTGACCCTGAGTTTTGTATCTCCTTCTGATTAGACATTATTGAATTCTACTTGCATTACCCTGTATGACCCCTGCCATCTGTCAGCCGTTCCTGTCTGTGCTATAAGGTAAGTCCTTTATTCTTATACAGAGAATCAGTAAGAGACTGAAAAAGGGTACAAATGTAGCACTCTATGAACGTATTAATGTAACATAGGATGTGTAAGAATTGAAACAAATTAAAATATAACTTTTACTAGATCAAGTTAAAAACAGGGGATTTACAAACAATTTTAAAAGAATTTGGATGTACTACCTATTAGCTATGTAGTGTACCTACTAGCTATTGGGAGACCTATACCCTTGTAAGGTGGTGTGTAGTCTCTAGATAAATCAAATGACAGGGTTATCTCTGGTATGTTACTCTAGGTACAAAATTAGGTGAATTGCCATAAACACTTGAGACTAATAAGTTTGGATCAATGCTGTATACCACAATCATCCAAAGGAATTAGAAAATCTTATTGATTCTCATTTGTTACCTGTTAGTACCACAATGAATTGTGCTAGAATTTCTTTAAATAATAATATGAGTACTTAGTCGATAAGCTCTAATACTGAGTTATTAATTCTCATTTATTACCTATTAGTGCCACAATAAATTGCGCTAGAGTTTCCTTAAATAATGTTGTGAAAACTCTAATATTGGGTAACCTTTGGTTATCGTTTTAATTGTTTACTCACAAGTGTATAGGGGGGTAGTGGTGTTGATACCTGCAGTACTATACAGCGTGAAGAGTCTGAGAAACTCCTTGTGCTACCTCTTAATACTGTAATAAACTGTACTTATATTTCCATTGGAGTAGTTATATAGAGTCAATTATTTACCTACTATAGTAAATTAGAACCATTCATTAAGTGTCGCTGGTTAATATAAAAGAGGTCAGACCTTTATAATGGCACTTGCAGTGCTATAAGAGTTGAAGAGTCTAATAAACTCCTCGTTTTACCTATTAATACCGTGATGATAGTACCTGCAGTGCTATAAGAGTTGAAGAGTCTGATAAACTCCTCGTTTTACCTATTAATACCGTGATGAACTGTATCTATATTTACATAGGAGTGGTTATAAAGAGTCAATTATTGAACTCTAATTGTATATTGGAAACATTCACTTGTTAATATTAAAGAGATCAGACCTTTGTATAGATGTTACCTTATTGGTACCACTAATAGTACTGTAAAAAGGTAAATTGTATTTGTTTATTACTTCTATAGATATCTAGGTATATTATAGATTTGAATCAGTCTGGTATGACTTCTATAAATATCTAGCTAAAATATAGATTTGTATAAGTTTAGTCTAATTTTGGTATTACCTATGAGTAAAAGAAGGTTACTTGTCTAGCTAGTATGGCTGAATAGCTTGCACTAGACACCGCAGCTGCGGCAATAAGATTTTTATACTATTATTTCATTGTCATTTAAGTAAGGTAGTCTATCAACAAATTTTAGTTAAAAGCAACATGTAAGGAAGAACGGGGGGACGCCACTGACGCGTTTCGCCGTTGTGGCTGTATCAAAGGGCAGTCTCACACTGTCTTTGTGAGATTTAAATACCCTTGAGTGTTAACCGATTGGCTGTTAGAGAGGGCCTTGGTTGTATCATTATGTTCGATTGGTCGTAGCAGTGGGTGTGAGACGGAAGGTGCATTTTGATTGGTTTATTTTCCATGACAATTTGCTTCCGTTCGTGTAGAAGATATTATTATTTGCTTTCATTTCACTATGCGATTTAGTTAGTCCTGTGGTCGTATTGTATTGAGTGAAAAATAATAACAATATCATGCATATATCTACATATATTCGTTGATTGATTTGGTGGTCGCCAACATTGCCTTTCTGTTATTGGTCGCCGAGGTTGTCAATAATGATACGCCCGGTTGTACCGACAGAGACATGAGTGGTGATTGGTTGAAATGAGCTCTCTATCTGACGTTCGTGTCTTGTTGTTTATGCCTACGTCTCATTCTCTCATCTCATGCTATTGGATGACAGACCTGTCAATCATTCTGTGACTTCGGATTCATTCATCATGCTCTCATCTAATGCTATTGGGTGACGAACCTATCAATCATTCTGTCACTTAGGATTCATTCTGTATTGAGCCCCGCTCCTATTTGATAGCTATGATAAAATTGGTAATCGTTTATATTATGGATTATGTATATTGCGTGTTAATTTGTTATTTTTTATTTTTTATACATCATGAGCTGAATTACGTTTTATTTATGTTTGCTTGAGATTACAGTGTTTGTGATTACTAGCATTCATCGTCTTATCTAATTTCAAGCATAACATTGTATTTTATAAATATTACATTACGTGTCCCCCAGTTGTGTATCTAACATGAGTCTAAGAAGTGAGTGAAGAAAATAAGTGAAAAAATCATGAAATAAAATAAAATAAGATGATTTAAGAGTAAAGTGTATCATTAATTTGGATAAAAATAATAATAAAAGGTGAAAACTGGTGAGCATTTTTTGGGTATTTAATTTTTCTACTTGGAATACTGTGTGGTTTATAAAACTGTTGAATCAGTGTATAATAATTAAATAAGTGAAGTGTTTGAAGAAAACATTTTTGTGTGTTATATACAGTGCTAAACCTATTATAGAGGTGTGCTTAGCATAGTGTGCTGGATATATTGTGACTGTTAAAATTTCGTTTTAATTGGTGATAAGAGCGATATTAAATAAAATTGCATTGTAGTGTTGAGAAACTTAATAGTACTGGATGTTAGATTTTTATGGAAATAGGGTCCATCTTGTGAATGTTGTGGGGGTGTATATATAATTCAACATTGTGATGCATATATATAATTACACATCATGATATATCTATGTGATATGATTACATTGACATTGGTTGGTTTAACCAATGTAGTATAATATATTAATATAGGGATTTTATGATTTTGAATCCATTAAAACGTTGAATACGAATATCCTTCTATGACTCTGTGTGATACTTACTATTAAGGCAAAAAAACATAATAGTTATTATTCTCATTAAGACCATATGGATTCACAGAATTAAGCAAATAAATCCATTTGCATTCTGCCTGAAGCAATGCATCTTCTAGGTCTCCTCCTCTGATTCCTAATGATATTTTTTCTAGGCCAAAGAAAGATAGAAAGTCCGTTTTGGAGTCATGTCTATGCAGAAAATGTTTGGCTATCTGTGTGATTTTTTTGCCTTTTTTGAGATCTGATTCAGCATTTCTTATATTACACATATGTTCGCCCACTCTCTTTTTGAGTAGGCGTGAGGTCATGCCTACATAGTTTAATTTACAACTGCATTGTTGTACATATATCACACTTGCAGTATTGCATGTGATATGTTCTTTAATGTAGTGTGTTTTTCCAAATCTATCTTTGATTTGTTCAATCTGGAGAGTATTTGGACAGTACGTGCAATTTCGGCATGGATAGTTGCCTGGATATAAGATTTTAGGCTTTTTCCTTACAAAGTGACTTTGGACCAGTCTGTCCTTTAGATTCCTAGACCTCCGATAGCAGATAGAAATTCTATCTCCAAGACTTTCACTCAAATCCGGGTCATTCTGAAGGATATACCACGATTTTTGTATGATGTGTGTTACATCTTTGATCTGTGAGTTAAATGTGGTTATTAGTCTTGTTTTATTATCCTTTCTCTTAGGTTTAGGAAATAGAAGATCTTGTCTTGGGGTGTGTAAGGCTCTGTATTTGGCTTTTTTCAGGCTTCTATTACTATAGCCTCTGGCCTTCAATCTGGCTTCCAATTCCTTAGCTCTGATTTTGAATACTGAGTCTGAGGAGCAGTTTCTGCGTGTTCTTAGAAATTCACCTACAGGTAGCGATCTAAGAGTACTTTGGGTATGGGCACTGGTATGGTGTAAAATAGAATTTGTTGCAGTTTGTTTCCGAAATAGGTCAGTTGTCAGATTGCCACTCTCATCTTTAGTTATTTTTAAATCCAGAAAGTTGACCTCTACTTGACTGCATTCATATGTTAACTTGACATTGATGTTATTGTCATTCAGTTTGGTTAAAAACTCATCCAGGTCTGATTTAGTGCCTTCCCAGATGAAGAGAATATCGTCGATATAGCGGATCCAGAGTGGTATTTGTTCCATTTGGGTGGCATTAGCATCTGAAAAAACTGTCTCCTTCTCCCACCATCCTAAAAATAAATTAGCGTATGTGGGTGCACATGCTGTGCCCATGGCGGTTCCACGTATCTGTAAATAATAACGATCATTGAATACAAAAAAATTATGATTTAATATGAATTCGACTAAATTGAGGATGAAGATGTTGTGTTCATGAGATTCAGTTGAATCTAGGTCAAGAAAGTGTTTTACTGCCTTTATACCTAGGTCATGATGAATACTTGTGTATAGAGACTCGACATCTGCTGTAATTAGCCATGTTTCTTTGGCTACCTGAATTCCTTCCAAACGTTGGAGTACCTCTGTTGTATCTCTGACATACGAGGGTAATTCTTCCACAAATGATCTCAGTCTTTTGTCCACATATATGCTGGCTTTTTCAGTTAAACACCCATTTCCAGACACAATGGGTCGGCCTGGCGGGTTTGTTATATTTTTGTGTATTTTTGGAATTAAGTATAGTGTTGAGATTCTTGGATTTTAACTTGTAGGAATTTGAATTCTTTGTTGTTGATAATATAGTTATCCTTAGCTGTTTCAATCATAGTATCATATTGTCTTTTGTATGTTGCTGATGGATTGAATATTCATTTTTTATAACAGTTAACATCATTAAGTTGTTTATTCGCCTCAACTAAGTATAGTTCAATAGGCCAAATAACAATATTTCCACCTTTGTCAGATCCTTTAATTAGTACATCGTCCCAATCTTCAATTTCTTTGATTGCCTGTTGCTCTTGTAATGTGATATTGGTACCTTTGTTTTTCACGGTGAGTGAGTTAATCTCATTACAAACTATTTGATTAAAGGTTTGTATGTTATGAAATTGAGAGATATTTGGTATGTACTGTGATTTGTTTTTAATTAGATCTCGCCATTTTTGATTAGTTTCCAGGTCATCACTTTCTCTTAAAAGTTCTTCCAGATCTTGTAGACTTTGTAATTCTTCTCTTGACCATTCTGTGCTATCTGTATTGTTTTTCATGCTGTGAATCTTTTTGAGCATAAGTTTTCTGACAAATAGATGAATATCTTTAGTTAGTGTAAATTTGTCAAGTTTGTTATTGGGACAGAAAGATAAGCCCTTAACCAATACAGATGAATGATGTTCCGATAGGATATGGTCCGAGAGATTGATTATATTTAATTGTTCAGTCTGATATGGGAGAATGGGCTCACTGTTCTCTTCCTCTGTTTGGCCCCTCTGGTTTCCCTTCTGTGATGTTCTTGGGGTTTCCGTTTGGCCCTTGTTTTTGCCTCTCCCCCTCCTGGTGTGTCTGTTTCTGATCCTGAACTGTGACCTAAAAAACTGGATTGGGTGCGTGGTGGAATACTTATATTAGTGGTTGGGACTAAGTTGTTGGAGTTGTCAGAGTTAGATGCTTCTGATTCATCTCCATCTGTGTCAGATATGTCAGTTTGTATGATGTTACTGGATGTTTTGTTGTTCTTAAAAAAGCCTTTTTGCCTCCATCTATATACTTTTTGATTTGCAAAGTCAGTTTTATCTCTGTACAATTTTTGACCTTTAGTTTTAGTTATCTCTTCCTCCAACTTGTCAAGTTCCTTTTGGTATTGTTGATATAATTTCTGGAGGTCTTCCAGATGTTCAAATTCTGTTAACTTGGATTTATAGTTATCAATTTCTATTTGGAACCTTGCTACCTCAGATTTATCATGTTTGACTAAAATGGACATTAGTTTTTGTGAGCACTCTGTGAGTGCTTCTTCCCATTCAGTGGTTAAATTTTTGTCTTTAAATTGGAAAGCCGGAAAAAGCTGAACACGCAGTCCTCGTGGGATTAAGTTGTTAGTAATATAACGCTCAAAAAAATGGTGATTCCACCATACTTTCGATTGTTTATATAATGATTTGTGTAATTCCCTTAATATGCTGTTCATGTCTGGTGTGTCATTATAGTTACCAGTAGGTGTGCTGAATACTGCATTTAAATCTTTCATTCTCTTTTGCTGTCTAGCAGCCAAATCCTGATCTAATGAAGTCATGATAAGTATTAGAAAATATTTACTTCCCTTGAAGAAAATTTCAAGGAGAGTGGAGTGTGCTCTATTGAAGAAATCTAGTATATACTAGACAAGAGATATGTAAAACCGGAGAGGAGACTACTCAGTTAATTGGTATATTTTAACGTTCCCCTATTAATTCATAGAATAATGAGTGTACTTGGTGTTAGTACACTCCAGTATTGTGTATCTGATAGGGATAGGTGCTTGTACCGGAGACAAACTTATACAGAGAATCAGTAAGAGACTGAAAAAGGGTACAAATGTAGCACTCTATGAACGTATTAATGTAACATAGGATGTGTAAGAATTGAAACAAATTAAAATATAACTTTTACTAGATCAAGTTAAAAACAGGGGATTTACAAACAATTTTAAAAGAATTTGGATGTACTACCTATTAGCTATGTAGTGTACCTACTAGCTATTGGGAGACCTATACCCTTGTAAGGTGGTGTGTAGTCTCTAGATAAATCAAATGACAGGGTTATCTCTGGTATGTTACTCTAGGTACAAAATTAGGTGAATTGCCATAAACACTTGAGACTAATAAGTTTGGATCACTGCTGTGAACCACAATCATCCAAAGGAATTAGAAAGTCTTATTGATTCTCATTTGTTACCTGTTAGTACCACAATGAATTGTGCTAGAATTTCTTTAAATAATAATATGAGTACTTAGTCGATAAGCTCTAATACTGAGTTATTAATTCTCATTTATTACCTATTAGTGCCACAATAAATTGCGCTAGAGTTTCCTTAAATAATGTTGTGAAAACTCTAATATTGGGTAACCTTTGGTTATCGTTTTAATTGTTTACTCACAAGTGTATAGGGGGGTAGTGGTGTTGATACCTGCAGTACTATACAGCGTGAAGAGTCTGAGAAACTCCTTGTGCTACCTCTTAATACTGTAATAAACTGTACTTATATTTCCATTGGAGTAGTTATATAGAGTCAATTATTTACCTACTATAGTAAATTAGAACCATTCATTAAGTGTCGCTGGTTAATATAAAAGAGGTCAGACCTTTATAATGGCACTTGCAGTGCTATAAGAGTTGAAGAGTCTAATAAACTCCTCGTTTTACCTATTAATACCGTGATGATAGTACCTGCAGTGCTATAAGAGTTGAAGAGTCTGATAAACTCCTCGTTTTACCTATTAATACCGTGATGAACTGTATCTATATTTACATAGGAGTGGTTATAAAGAGTCAATTATTGAACTCTAATTGTATATTGGAAACATTCACTTGTTAATATTAAAGAGATCAGACCTTTGTATAGATGTTACCTTATTGGTACCACTAATAGTACTGTAAAAAGGTAAATTGTATTTGTTTATTACTTCTATAGATATCTAGGTATATTATAGATTTGAATCAGTCTGGTATGACTTCTATAAATATCTAGCTAAAATATAGATTTGTATAAGTTTAGTCTAATTTTGGTATTACCTATGAGTAAAAGAAGGTTACTTGTCTAGCTAGTATGGCTGAATAGCTTGCACTAGACACCGCAGCTGCGGCAATAAGATTTTTATACTATTATTTCATTGTCATTTAAGTAAGGTAGTCTATCAGCAAATTTTAGTTAAAAGCAACATGTAAGGAAGAACGGGGGGACGCCACTGACGCGTTTCGCGGTTGTGGCTGTATCAAAGGGCAGTCTCACACTGTCTTTGTGAGATTCAAATACCCTTGAGTGTTAACCGATTGGCTGTTAGAGAGGGCCTTGGTTGTATCATTATGTTCGATTGGTCGTAGCAGTGGGTGTGAGACGGAAGGTGCATTTTGATTGGTTTATTTTCCATGACAATTTGCTTCCGTTCGTGTAGAAGATATTATTATTTGCTTTCATTTCACTATGCGATTTAGTTAGTCCTGTGGTCGTATTGTATTGAGTGAAAAATAATAACAATATCATGCATATATCTACATATATTCGTTGATTGATTTGGTGGTCGCCAACATTGCCTTTCTGTTATTGGTCGCCGAGGTTGTCAATAATGATACGCCCGGTTGTACCGACAGAGACATGAGTGGTGATTGGTTGAAATGAGCTCTCTATCTGACGTTCGTGTCTTGTTGTTTATGCCTACGTCTCATTCTCTCATCTCATGCTATTGGATGACAGACCTGTCAATCATTCTGTAACTTCGGATTCATTCATCATGCTCTCATCTAATGCTATTGGGTGACGAACCTATCAATCATTCTGTCACTTAGGATTCATTCTGTATTGAGCCCCGCTCCTATTTGATAGCTATGATAAAATTGGTAATCGTTTATATTATGGATTATGTATATTGCGTGTTAATTTGTTATTTTTTATTTTTTATACATCATGAGCTGATCCTTTATTCTTGCAACATCTTCTGTTCTTGTATATGTCCTAAGGAACCCTCTTCTGGTCACTAGCTAATATCCAGCCTCAGTACCTAGGACAACCGTGTTACAAACTTACAATATTAAAGACAATGTCTAGTGTGATAGCTGTTTGCCATTGACATTAGCGCTGCAGAATCTGTTGGCGCGCTACAAATAACGAATAATAAACATTGTGTTAGCCACATGATGTGAAGAGGGTCAGTTGTGGGGTCTTGTGTGTGGATTTAATTCTGGCAGAGAGACAGTTTTGCTTTTCTTTACTGTCATTTGGTGTCAACTGTGTATGGATTTTACCAATTCCATAGTGGCTATAAGATATCAAGCGGTTCTTCTTGCACCCATGCCCCTCAGGACCAGACTTCATGCATGGTTGCTAATGTTTGTGGTATACACCCATGCCCCTCAGGACCAGACTAATGTTTGTGGTATACACCCATGCTCCTCAGGACCAGACTTCATGCGTGGTTGCTAATGTTTGTGGTATGCACCCATGCCCCTCAGGACCAGACTTCATGCATGGTTGCTAAAGTTTGTGGTATGCACCCATGCCCCTCAGGACCAGACTTCATGCATGGTTGCTAATGTTTGTGGTATGCACCCATGCCCCTAAGAACCAGACTTCATGCATGGTTGCTAATGTTAGTCGTATGCACCCATGCCTCTCAGGACCAGACTTCATGCGTGGGCTAATGTTTGTGGTATGCACCCATGCCTCTCAGGGTCAGACTTCATGCGTGGTTGCTAATGTTTGTGGTATGCACCCATGCCCCTCAGGACCAGACTAATGTTAGTGGTATGCACCCACTGTTGCCCCTGTAGATGTCCATTTACAGGAAGCTCTCAGATCAATGTTCATAGGCAGAAGTCAATGACTATTTAACTTACATCACATAAAACGACTGGAATTCCAAATCCTCTCTTGCAAAACGTCTGTGACGTAAAATAAAAGGACTTTAGCCCAGGAGATTGTGCAGTGCGAGCGTACTCGCGGGCATATTGTATAGGGGTATGGGAGCATTTACAAGATGACACAGCTTTATAGGTCATTTAGTTACTACCTGAGTTACTGAGAAAGGATTGTCAGTAGCTCTACAGGCGGTGCTCTGCAGTTATCATTAACTCTTTCTTTGCAGGTTAAAGAGTTTATTTGCAAAGATCTTTCCTTTCATATTTCAGCAGACAAGATTCCATATTATGTAGAATATTATGTGACCAGCCCTGGCTGACAAAGAGTTAATTATCAGTATTCAGTGATGGATTTGTCAGTAGGTACAAAAAAGCATTGATCAAGGGGTGCCGGAGTGGAGTGATGTCCACATAGCAGCCAGCTCTTCACTGTTTATTTCCTGCAATTTACCCCTAAAAATAATCATTTTCTCTTGGCCCCCAAATAGCACAAAGTATTCTACACAGCAGAGGATGTAAGAAATATACAGGTAGATTACAAGCTATTGGCGCAACGGGGTGCGAAACGAACGCAACAAATGTGTATGTATATTTATATGCATGTTTGTGTATATGTGTGTATGTGTATGTGAGTGGAAGTATGTTTATATATATATATATGTGTGTGTGTGTGTGTGTGTGTGTGTGTATGTGGGTATATATGTATGTGTGTGTGTATGTGGGTATATATGTATGTGTGTGTGTATGTGGGTATATATGTGTGTATGTGGGTATATATGTGTGTATGTGTATGTGAGTGGAAGTATGTTTATATATATATATATATATATATATATATATGTGTGTGTGTGTGTGTGTGTGTATGTGGGTATATATGTATGTGTGTGTGTATGTGGGTATATATGTATGTGTGTGTGTATGTGGGTATATATGTGTGTATGTGTATGTGAGTGGAAGTATGTTTATATATACATATATATGTGTGTGTGTGTGTGTGTGTATGTGGGTATATATGTATGTGTGTGTGTATGTGGGTATATATGTATGTGTGTGTGTATGTGGGTATATATGTGTGTATGTGGGTATATATGTGTGTATGTGTATGTGAGTGGAAGTATGTTTATATATATGTGTGTGTTTGTGTGTGTGTATGTGGGTATATGTGTGTGTGTATGTGGGTATATATGTGTGTGTGTGTGTGTATGTGGGTATATATGTATGTGTGTATGTGGGTATATATGTGTGTGTGTGTGTATGTGGGTATATATGTGTGTGTGTGTATGTGGGTATGTGTGTGTGTATATGGGTACATATGTATGTGTGTGTGTGTGTGTGTGTGTATGTGGGTATATGTGTGTGTGTGTGTGTGTGTGTGTGTGGGGGGGGGGGTATATATGTGTGTGTGTAGGTATATATGTGTGTGTGTGTGTGGGTATATATGTGTGTGTATGTGGGTATATATGTGTGTGTGTGTGTGTGGGTATATATGTGTGTATGTGGGTATATATGTGTGTGTGTGTGTGTGTGGGTATATATGTGTGTGTATGTGGGTATATATGTGTGTGTGTGTGTGTGGGTATATATGTGTGTGTGTATGTGGGTATATATGTGTGTGTGTGTGTGTGTATGTGGGTATATATGTGTGTGTATATATACCCACATACACACACACACACACACATATATACCCACATACACACACACACATATATACCCACATACACACACACACACACATATATACCCACATGTCCTAAATAATAATAATAAAAAAATTATTATGTGTGTGTGTGTGTATGTGGGTATATATGTGTGTGTGTGTATGTGGGTATGTATGTGTGTGTGTGTATGTGGGTATATATATGTGTGTGTGTATGTGGGTATATATGTGTGTGTGTGTATGTGGGTATATATGTGTGTGTGTGTGTGTGTGTATGTGGGTATATATGTGTGTGTGTGTATGTGGGTATATATGTGTATGTGGGTATATGTGTGTGTGTGTGTATGTGGGTACATATGTATGTGTGTGTGTGTGTGTGTATGTGGGTATATGTGTGTGTGTGTGTGTGTGTGTGTGTGGGTATATATGTGTGTGTGTAGGTATATAGGTGTGTGTGTGTGTGTATGTGTGTGTATGTGGGTATATATGTGTGTGTGTGTGTGTGGGTATATATGTGTGTGTATGTGGGTATATATGTGTGTGTGTGTGGGTATATATGTGTGTGTGTATGTGGGTATATATGTGTGTGTGTGTGTATGTGGGTATATATGTGTGTGTATATATACCCACATACACACACACACATATATACCCACATACACACACACACACACACATATATACCCACATACACACACACACACACACACACACACACACACACACACACACACATATATACCCACATGTCCTAAATAATAATAATAAAAAAATTATTATGTGTGTGTGTGTGTATGTGGGTATATATGTGTGTGTGTATGTGGGTATGTATGTGTGTGTGTGTATGTGGGTATATATATGTGTGTGTGTATGTGGGTATATATGTGTGTGTGTGTATGTGGGTATATATGTGTGTGTGTGTGTGTATGTGGGTATATATGTGTGTGTGTGTATGTGGGTATATATGTGTGTGTGTGTATGTGGGTATATATGTGTGTGTGTGTATGTGGGTATATATGTGTGTGTGTGTGTGTATGTGGGTATATATGTGTGTGTGTGTATGTGGGTATATATGTGTGTGTGTGTATGTGGGTATATATGTGTGTGTGTGTGTATGTGGGTATATATGTGTGTGTGTGTGTGTGTGTGTATGTGGGTATATATGTGTGTATGTGGGTATATATGTGTGTGTGTGTGTGGGTATATATGTGTGTGTGTGTGGGTATATATGTGTGTGTGTGTGTGTATGTGGGTATATATGTGTGTGTGTGTGTGTGTGTGTGGGTATATATATGTGTGTGTGTGTGTGTGTGTGTATGTGGGTATATATGTGTGTGTGTGTATGTGGGTATATATGTGTGTGTGTGTATGTGGGTATATATGTGTGTGTGTGGGTATATATATGTGTGTGTGTGTATGTGGGTATATATGAGTGTGAGCATATAACTAGATAGCGTATAACTTCAAATATCATGATGGCATTAACGTATTCCCTCATAGACTTCAATGAAGAGAAAAAAGTAGGGGGAAAAAAACACCATACTTGTGTGCAACCAGGGCCGGATTTACATCTCAGGTGCCTGTAGGCACAGAAACCTGAAGCGCCCCCAACCCCCCCCCAAAATTTTTTTATTATTATTATTATTTAGGACATGTGGGTATATATGTGTGTGTATGTGGGTATATATGTGTGTGTGTGTATGTGCGTATATATGTGTGTGTGTGTGGGAATATATGTGTGTGTATGTGGGTATATATGTGTGTGTGTGTGTATGTGGGTATATATGTGTGTGTGTGTGTGTATGTGGGTATATATATGTGTGTATGTGGGTATATATGTGTGTGTGTGTGTATGTGGGTATATATGTGTGTGTGTGTGTGTATGTGCGTATATATGTGTGTGTGTGGGAATATATGTGTGTGTATGTGGGTATATATGTGTGTGTGTGTATGTGGGTATGTGTGTGTGTGTGTATGTGGGTATATATGTGCGTGTATGTAGGTATATATGTGTGTGTGTGTATGTGGGTATATGTGTGTGTGTGTGTGTGTGTGGGTATATATGTGTGTGTAAGTGGGTATATATGTGTGTGTGTGTATGTGGGTATATATGTGTGTGTGTATGTGGGTATATATGTGTGTGTGTGTGTATGTGGGTATATATGTGTGTGTGTGTGTATGTGGGTATATATGTGTGTGTGTGTATGTGGGTATATATGTGTGTGTGTGTATGTGGGTATATATGTGTGTGTATGTGGGTATATATGTGTGTGTGTGTGTATGTGGGTATATATGTGTGTGTATGTGGGTATATGTGTGTGTGTGTATGTGGGTATGTGTGTGTGTGTGTGTGTGTATGTGGGTATATATGTGTGTGTGTGTGTATGTGGGTATATATGTGTGTGTGTGTATGTGGGTATATATGTGTGTGTGTGTGTGGGTATATATATGTGTGTGTGTGTGTGTGTATGTGGGTATATATGTGTGTGTGTATGTGGGTATATATGTGTGTGTGTGTATGTGGGTATATATGTGTGTGTGTGGGTATATATATGTGTGTGTGTGTATGTGGGTATATATGAGTGTGAGCATATAACTAGATAGCGTATAACTTCAAATATCATGATGGCATTAACGTATTCCCTCATAGACTTCAATGAAGAGAAAAAAGTAGGGGGAAAAAAACACCATACTTGTGTGCAACCAGGGCCGGATTTACATCTCAGGTGCCTGTAGGCACAGAAACCTGAAGCGCCCCCAACCCCCCCCCAAAAATTTTTTATTATTATTATTATTTAGGACATGTGGGTATATATGTGTGTGTATGTGGGTATATATGTGTGTGTGTGTATGTGCGTATATATGTGTGTGTGTGTGGGAATATATGTGTGTGTATGTGGGTATATATGTGTGTGTGTGTGTATGTGGGTATATATGTGTGTGTGTGTGTGTATGTGGGTATATATATGTGTGTATGTGGGTATATATGTG
>NC_069506.1:5646617-5733661 GCF_027579735.1 Bombina bombina | reverse complement strand
TTGTGTTCTCTCCCCCCCTCTCTTTTGTTCTCTCTCCCCCCTCTTTTGTTCTCTCTCCCCCTCTCTTTTGTTCTCTCTCCCCCTCTCTTTTGTGGTCTCTCCCCCTTTCTTTTGTGCTCTCTCCTCCTCTCTTTTGTTCTATCTCGCCCTCTCTTTTGTGCTCTTTCTCTTCCCCCTCTCTTTTGTGTTCTCTCTCTTCCCCCTCTCTTTTGTGCTCTCTCTTCGCCCTCTCTTTTGTTCTCTCTCCCCCTCTCTTTTGTTCTCTCTCCCCCTCTCTGTTGTTGTCTCTCCCCCTCTCTTTTGTGCTCTCTCCCCCTCTCTTTTGTTCTCTCTACCCCTCTCTTTTGTTCTCTCTCCCCCTCTATCTCCCCCTCTCTTTTGTGCTTTGTCCCCCTCTCTTTTGTTCTCTCTACCCCTCTCTTTTGTTGTCTCTCCCCCTCTATCTCCCCCTCTCTTTTGTTCTCTCTCCCCCCTCTTTTGTTCTATCTCCCCCTCTCTTTTGTTCTCTCTCCCCCTCTCTTTTGTGCTCTCTCCCCCTCTCTTTTGTGCTCTCTCCCCCTCTCTTTTGTGCTCTCTCCCCCTCTCTTTTGTGCTCTCTCCCCCTCTCTTTTGTTCTCTCTCCCCCTCTCTTTTGTTCTCTCTCCCACTCTCTTTTGTTCTATCTCCCCCTCTCTTTTGTGCTCTTTCTCTTCCCCCTCTCTTTTGTGCTCTCTCTCTTCCCCCTCTCTTTTGTGCTCTCTCTCTTCCCCCTCTCTTTTGTGCTCTCTCTTCCCCCTCTCTTTTGTGCTCTCTCTTCCCCCTCTCTTTTGTTCTCTCTCCCCCTCTCTTTTGTTCTCTCTCCCCCTCTCTTTTGTTCTCTCTCCGCCTCTCTGTTGTTGTCTCTCCCCCTCTCTTTTGTGCTCTCTCCCCCTCTCTTTTGTGCTCTCTCCCCCTCTCTTTTGTTCTCTCTACCCCTCTCTTTTGTTCTCTCTCCCCCTCTATCTCCCCCTCTCTTTTGTTCTCTCTCCCCCCTCTTTTGTTCTATCTCCCCCTCTCTTTTGTTCTCTCTCCCCCTCTCTTTTGTTCTCTCTCCCCCTCTCTTTTGTTCTCTCTCCCCCTCTCTTTTGTTCTCTCTCCCCCTCTCTTTTGTTCTATCTCGCCCTCTCTTTTGTTCTCTCTCCCCCTCTCTTTTGTGCTCTCTCCCCCTCTCTTTTGTTCTCTCTCCCCTCTCTTTTGTGCTCTCTCCCCCTCTCTTTTGTTCTATCTCCCCCTCTCTCTTGTGCTCTCTCCCCCTCTCTTTTGCCCTCTCCCCCTCTCTTTTGTTCTTTCTCCCCCTCTCTTCTGTTCTCTCTCCCCCTCTCTTTTGTTCTCTCTCCCCCTCTCTTTTGTTCTCTCTCCCCCTCTCTTTTGTTCTCTCTCCCCCTCTCTCTTGTGCTCTCTCCCCCTCTCTTTTGCTCTCTCCCCCTCTCTTTTGTTCTCTCCCCCCTCTCTTTTGTGCTCTCTCCCCCTCTTTTGTGCTCTCTCCCCCTCTCTTTTGTGCTCTCTCCCCCTCTCTTTTGTGCTCTCTCCCCCTCTTTTGTTCTCTCTCCCCCTCTCTTTTGTTCTCTCTCCCTCTCTTTTGTGCTCTCTCCCCCTCTCTTTTGTTCTATCTCGCCCTCTCTTTTGTGCTCTTTCTCTTCCCCCTCTCATTTGTGCTCTCTCTCTTCCCCCTCTCTTTTGTGCTCTCTCTTCCCCCTCTCTTTTGTGCTCTCTCTTCCCCCTCTCTTTTGTGCTCTCTCTTCCCCCTCTCTTTTGTTCTCTCTCCCCCTCTCTTTTGTTCTCTCTCCCCCTCTCTTTTGTTCTCTCTCCCCCTCTCTGTTGTTGTCTCTCCCCCTCTCTTCTGTTCTCTCTCCCCCTCTCTGTTGTTGTCTCTCCCCCTCTCTTTTGTGCTCTCTCACCCTCTCTTTTGTGCTCTCTCCCCCTCTCTTTTGTTCTCTCTACCCCTCTCTTTTGTTCTCTCTCCCCCTCTATCTCCCCCTCTCTTTTGTTCTCTCTCCCCCCTCTTTTGTTCTATCTCCCCCTCTCTTTTGTTCTCTCTCCCCCTCTCTTTTATTCTCTCTCCCCCTCTCTTTTGTTCTCTTTTAATTCTGCATCAGATAGATCAATTTGCAAATTAAACACACTGACTTACTTACAGTTAAGTTTACTGTTACACACTCCTATGAGATTTTCCAGCCACAGTGTATGCAAACACAACAGCTTGTCTGACTCCTCAAACACAGCCTCACTAATTGTGTTTTATTCCTTGTACTAGTCCTAAAGCCCTTCACACTGGCCATTTTTTGCAGTACAGCGGTCCCACCCCTTGCTCTCTCTCTCCCCCTCTCTTTTGTCCTCTCTCCCCCTCTCTTTTGTCCTCTCTCCCCCTCTCTTTTGTGCTCTCTCCCCCTCTCTTTTGTGCTCTCTCCCCCTCTCTTTTGTGCTCTCTCCCCCTCTCTTTGTCCTCTCTCCCCCTCTCTTTTGTGCTCTCTCCCCCTCTCTTTTGTTCTCTCTCCCCCTCTCTCTTGTCCTCTCTCCCCCTCTCTTTTGTGCTCTCTCCCCCTCTCTTTTGTGCTCTCTCCCCCTCTCTTTTGTTCTCTCTCCCCCTCTCTTTTGTTCTCTCTCCCCCTCTCTTTTGTTCTCTCTCCCCCTCTCTTTTGTTCTCTCTCCCCCTCTCTCTTGTGCTCTCTCCCCCTCTCTTTTGCTCTCTCCCCCTCTCTTTTGTTCTCTCCCCCCTCTCTTTTGTGCTCTCTCCCCCTCTTTTGTGCTCTCTCCCCCTCTCTTTTGTGCTCTCTCCCCCTCTCTTTTGTGCTCTCTCCCCCTCTTTTGTTCTCTCTCCCCCTCTCTTTTGTTCTCTCTCCCCTCTCTTTTGTGCTCTCTCCCCCTCTCTTTTGTTTTATCTCGCCCTCTCTTTTGTGCTCTTTCTCTTCCCCCTCTCATTTGTGCTCTCTCTCTTCCCCCTCGGTTTTGTGCTCTCTCTTCCCCCTCTCTTTTGTGCTCTCTCTTCCCCCTCTCTTTTGTGCTCTCTCTTCCCCCTCTCTTTTGTTCTCTCTCCCCCTCTCTTTTGTTCTCTCTCCCCCTCTCTTTTGTTCTCTCTCCCCCTCTCTGTTGTTGTCTCTCCCCCTCTCTTTTGTTCTCTCTCCCCCTCTCTGTTGTTGTCTCTCCCCCTCTCTTTTGTGCTCTCTCCCCCTCTCTTTTGTTCTCTCTCCCCCTCTCTTTTGTTCTCTCTACCCCTCTCTTTTGTTCTCTCTCCCCCTCTCTCTCCCCCTCTCTTTTGTTCTCTCTCCCCCCTCTTTTGTTCTATCTCCCCCTCTCTTTTGTTCTCTCTCCCCCTCTCTTTTGTTCTCTCTCCCCCTCTCTTTTGTTCTCTCTCCCCCTCTCTTTTGTTCTCTCTCCCCCTCTCTTTTGTTCTATCTCGCCCTCTCTTTTGTTCTATCTCGCCCTCTCTTTTGTGCTCTCTCCCCCTCTCTTTTGTTCTCTCTCCCCCTCTCTTTTGTGCTCTCTCCCCCTCTCTTTTGTGCTCTCTCCCCCTCTCTTTTGTGCTCTCTCCCCCTCTCTTTTGTTCTCTCTCCCCTCTCTTTTGTGCTCTCTCCCCCTCTCTTTTGTTCTATCTCCCCCTCTCTCTTGTGCTCTCTCCCCCTCTCTTTTGCCCTCTCCCCCTCTCTTTTGTTCTTTCTCCCCCTCTCTTTTGTTCTCTCTCCCCCTCTCTTTTGTTCTCTCTCCCCCTCTCTTTTGTTCTCTCTCCCCCTCTCTTTTGTTCTCTCTCCCCCTCTCTCTTGTGCTCTCTCCTCCTCTCTTTTGCTCTCTCCCCCTCTCTTTTGTTCTCTCCCCCTCTCTTTTGTGCTCTCTCCCCCTCTTTTGTGCTCTCTCCCCCTCTCTTTTGTGCTCTCTCCCCCTCTCTTTTGTGCTCTCTCCCCCTCTCTTTTGTGCTCTCTCCCCCTCTTTTGTTCTCTCTCCCCCTCTCTTTTGTTCTCTCTCCCCTCTCTTTTGTGCTCTCTCCCCCTCTCTTTTGTGCTCTCTCCCCCTCTCTTTTGTGCTCTCTCCCCCTCTCTTTTGTTCTC
The DNA here is from genome assembly GCF_027579735.1 of Bombina bombina. NCBI lineage: Eukaryota > Metazoa > Chordata > Amphibia > Anura > Bombinatoridae > Bombina > Bombina bombina. Next base: position 5,729,603 of record NC_069506.1, on the reverse strand, counting down.
TCTCCCCTCTCTTTTGTGCTCTTTCTCTTCCCCCTCTCATTTGTGCTCTCTCTCTTCCCCCTCTCTTTTGTGCTCTCTCTTCCCCCTCTCTTTTGTGCTCTTTCTTCCCCCTCTCTTTTGTGCTCTCTCTTCCCCCTCTCTTTTGTTCTCTCTCCCCCTCTCTTTTGTTCTCTCTCCCCCTCTCTGTTGCTGTCTCTCCCCCTCTCTTTTGTGCTCTCTCCCCCTCTCTTTTGTGCTCTCTCCCCCTCTCTTTTGTTCTCTCTACCCCTCTCTTTTGTTCTCTCTCCCCCTCTATCTCCCCCTCTCTTTTGTTCTCTCTCCCCCCTCTTTTGTTCTCTCTCCCCCTCTCTTTTGTTCTCTCTCCCCCTCTCTTTTGTTCTCTCTCCCCCTCTCTTTTGTTCTCTCTCCCCCTCTCTTTTGTTCTCTCTCCCCCTCTCTTTTGTTCTATCTCCCCCTCTCTTTTGTGCTCTCTCCCCCTCTCTTTTGTTCTCTCTCCCCCTCTCTTTTGTGCTCTCTCCCCCTCTCTTTTGTGCTCTCTCCCCCTCTCTTTTGTTCTATCTCCCCCTCTCTCTTGTGCTCTCTCCCCCTCTCTTTTGCCCTCTCCCCCTCTCTTTTGTTCTTTCTCCCCCTCTTTTGTTCTCTCTCCCCCTCTCTTTTGTTCTCTCTCCCCCCTCTCTTTTGTTCTCTCTCCCCCTCTCTTTTGTTCTCTCTCCCCCTCTCTCTTGTGCTCTCTCCCCCTCTCTTTTGCTCTCTCCCCTCTCTTTTGTTCTCTCCCCCCTCTCTTTTGTGCTCTCTCCCCCTCTTTTGTGCTCTCTCCCCCTCTCTTTTGTGCTCTCTCCCCCTCTCTTTTGTGCTCTACCCCCCTCTCTTTTGTTCTCTCTCCCCCTCTCTTTTGTTCTCTCTCCCCCTCTATCTCCCCCTCTCTTTTGTTCTATCTCCCCCTCTCTTTTGTTCTCTCTCCCCCTCTCTTTTGTTCTCTCTCCCCCTCCCTTTTGTTCTCTCTCCCCCTCTCTTTTGTGCTCTCTCCCCCTCTCTTTTGTTCTCTCTCCCCTCTCTTTTGTTCTCTCTCCCCCTCTCTTTTGTTCTCTCTCCCCCTCTCTTTTGTTCTCTCTCCCCCTCTCTCTTGTGCTCTCTCCCCCTCTCTTTTGTGCTCTCTCCCCCTCTCTTTTGTTCTCTCTCCCTCTTTATCTCCCCCTCTCTTTTGTTCTCTCTCCCCCCCCTCTTTTGTTCTCTCTCCCCCTCTCTTTTGTTCTCTCTCCCCCTCTCTTTTGTTCTCTCTCCCCCTCTCTTTTGCTCTCTCTCCCCCTCTCTTTTGCTCTCTCTCCCCCTCTCTTTTGTTCTATCTCCCCCTCTCTCTTGTGCTCTCTCCCCCTCTCTTTTGTGCTCTCTCCCCCTCTCTTTTGTGCTCTCTCATCCCCCTCTCTTTTGTTCTCTCTCCCCCTCTCTGTTGTTGCTCTCCCCCTCTCTTTTGTGCTCTCTCCCCCTCTCTTTTGTTCTCTCTACCCTCTCTTTTGGTTCTCTCTCCCCCTCTATCTCCCCCTCTCTCTTGTGCTCTCCCCCCCTCTCTTTTGCCCTCTCCCCCTCTCTTTTGTTCTTTCTCCCCCTCTCTTTTGTTCTCTCTCCCCCTCTCTTTTGTGCTCTCTCCCCCTCTCTTTTGTGCTCTCTCCCCCTCTCTTTTGTGCTCTCTCCCCCTCTCTTTTGTTCTCTCTCCCCCTCTATCTCCCCCTCTCTTTTGTTCTATCTCCCCCTCTCTTTTGTGCTCTCTCCCCCTCTTTTGTTCTCTCTCCCCCTCGCTTTTGTTCTCTCTCCCCCTCTCTTTTGTGCTCTCTCCCCCTCTCTTTTGTTCTCTCTCCCCCTCTCTTTTGTTCTCTCTCCCCCTCTATCTTGTGCTCTCTTCCCCTCTCTTTTGTGCTCTCTCCCCCTCTCTTTTGTGCTCTCTCCCCCTCTCTTTTGTTCTCTCTCCCCCTTTATCTCCCCCTCTCTTTTGTTCTCTCTCCCCCCCTCTCTTGTGCTCTCTCCCCCTCTCTTTTGTGCTCTCTCCCTCTCTTTTGTGCTCTCTCCCCCTCTCTTTTGTGCTATCTCCCCCTCTCTTTTGTTCTCTCTCCCTCTTTATCTCCCCCTCTCTTTTGTTCTCTCTCCCCCCCTCTTTTGTTCTCTCTCCCCCTCTCTTTTGTTCTCTCTCCCCCTCTCTTTTGTTCTCTCTCCCCCTCTCTTTTGTTCTATCTCCCCCTCTCTCTTGTGCTCTCTCCCCCTCTCTTTTGTGCTCTCTCCCCCCCCTCTCTTTTGTGCTCTCTCCCCCTCTCTTTTGTTCTATGTCCCCCTCTCTCTTGTGCTCTCTCCCCCTCTTTTTTGTGCTCTCTCCCCCTCTTTTTGTGCTCTCTCCCCCTCTCTTTTGTTCTATCTCCCCCTCTCTTTTGTTCTCTCTCCCCCTCTCTTTTGTTCTCTCTCCCCCTCTCTTTTGTTCTCTCTCCCCCTCTCTTTTGTTCTATCTCCCTCTCTCTTTAGTTCTCTCTCCCCCTCTCTTTTGTTCTCTCTCCCCCTCTCTTTTGTTCTCTCTCCCCCTCTCTTTTGTTCTCTCTCCCCCTCTCTTTTGTTCTATCTCCACCTCTCTTTTGTGCTCTCTCCCCCTCTCTTTTGTGCTCTCTCCCCCTCTCTTTTGTCCTCTCTCCCCTCTCTTTTGCTCTCTCTCTCCCCCTCTCTTTTGTCCTCTCTCCCCCTCACTTTTGCTCTCTCTCTCTCCTCCTCTCTTTTGCGCTCTCTCTCTCCTCTCTTTTGCGCTCTCTCCCCTCTTTTTTGCACTCTCTCTCTCCCCCTCTTTTGCGCTCTCTCTCTCCCCCTCTCTTTTGCGCTCTCTCTCTCCCCCTCTTTTGCGATCTCTCTCTCTCCCCCTCTCTTTTGTGCTCTCTCTCTCCCCCCTCTCTTTTGCTCTGTCTCTCTCCCCTCTCTTTTGCTTTCTCTCCCCCCTCTCTTTTGCTCTCTCTCCTCCTCTCTTTTGCTCTGTCTCTCTCCTCCTCTCTTTTGCTCTGTCTCTCTCCCCTCTCTGTTGCTCTCTCTCTCTCCCCCTCTCTTTTGTCCTCTCTCTCTCACCCTCTCTTTTGCTCTCTCTCTCTCCTCCTCTCTTTTGCGCTCTCTCTCTCCCCTCTCTTTTGCGCTCTCTCTCTCCTCCTCTCTTTTGCTCTCCCCTCTTTTTTGCACTCTCTCTCTCCCCCTCTTTTGCGCTCTCTCTCTCCCCCTCTCTTTTGCGCTCTCTCTCTCCCCCTCTTTTGCGATCTCTCTCTCTCCCCCTCTCTTTTGTGCTCTCTCTCTCCTTTTCTCTTTTGCGCTCTCTCTCTCCCCCCTCTCTTTTGCTCTCTCTCTCTCCCCCCTCTCCTTTGCTCTCTCTCTCCCCCTCTCTTTTGCTCTGTCTCTCTCCCCTCTCTTTTGTTTTCTCTCCCCCCTCTCTTTTGCTCTCTCTCTCCCCCTCTCCTTTGCTATCTCTCTCCCCCTCTCTTTTGCTCTGTCTCTCCCCCCTCTCTTTTGCTTTCTCTCCCCCCCTCTCTTTTGCTCTCTCTCTCCCCTCTCTCTTTTGCTTTGTCTCTCTCCCCCCTCTCTTTTGCTCTCTCTCTCCCCCCTCTATCCCCCCTCTCTTTTGCTCTCTCTCTCCCCCCTCTCTCCCCTCTCTCTTTTGCTCTCTCTCTCCCCTCTCTCTTTTGCTCTCTCTCTCCCCCCTCTCTTTTGCTTTGTCTCTCTCCCCTCTCTTTTGCTCTCTCCCCCCTCTCTTCTGCACTTTCCCCTCTCTTCTGCTCTTCCCCCTCTCTTTAGCTCTTTCCTATCTCTTTTTGTTTCTCCCCCTCTCTTTCTATTTCTCTGCCCTCTCTGTTGCGCCGACCTGCCTGGCCACGCCCACCGCCACGCATGACCATGCCCCGATCATGCCGGTCCTGTCGACCACGCCCACAGTCCCACACAGCCACGCCCACTTTTGCCGCAAACAGCATGGATTGTCAGGTAAGGCCAGGTGTGTTTGTCCTCGTGCTGTCTCTACTGCACATGACAGCTTCGGACAAACACACTCGGCCTTTTATATAATAGGATGTGTCACAGGGAGTCAATGATATTCCTTGTTTAGAACTATATTACAATTCAAAAACAGAAAATATGCAGCAAAGTGCAAAATTCATATATATACAGTGGTTTGTGTCGGACTGACACTATATTCAATAAGGTTAGTTACAGTGTAGATAGAACAGTGTTTAGTATCCTTCAACACTATGAAATAGAGTAATACCTTATTGTATATGATATATCCTATGTAGTCAAAGTGAGTAAGTATTGTATTTAAACGTTATGGCAATATCACAATCGTTTACCGCACTCGGTACCAATGCAGCACATACCTTGACACAGCCAGGGTAAATCTTCAGAGCATAATGATTTACTCACTTGCATCCACGGTATAATACCGAACAGACTGGTCTCAAAGGGGCATTCCAGGTAAACCTGTTAATTCTTTGCCAGCCTCATAAGGTGCGATACAACAACTTGGGACACCGTCTGTGTCCAAACAGTGTCCAGGCTAGTCCTTCCGGTGTTGAAAGGGCTCCCCTACAAACCCTCTTAAAACAAATAGATATGGTAGACAAAGGGTACAACACCTTCAAGAACGACAAACACCCATATTCAGACAACAGGAATATTTTAATGGTTATACATGGTAAAAATTTGCAAAGGCACAGTGAGAACAGACCTGATATATATACTGTGTGTGTGTGTGTGTGTGATTGTGTGTATATTATTCACTTCATTCATTAAATTTTTCCTGTAATACCTTTATCATTAAAACAAATATTTAACTTGTGTATGATGTTGTATCTGAATTTAAAAAATCTAATGAAAAACCTATTTAAAGGGACATAAAATGTGACAGTTTGCTAGGGCATTTTATTATTGCACTAGTGCTTGCACAGAAGTGTGTTAGCCTCTTGCAAAAGAGTTAAACACATAGTCAATGTCAGTTCTGAGACAGCAATACACATCTGTGCAGACCCAGATGGGCTCATAGGACATGTTTATTGACAAGCCATTAGTGTATTGCTTTTCTGGAGATGACTAACTATGTGCTTAACATTTTGTTGGAGTTAAACACAGTTTTGGGTAAACAATAGCAATATTAAAACTAGCAGCATGCAAGCTCATCAACAACCTGTGCAGCCAGTGGAAGAAAATATAAAATGTAGGTATTTTTTCCACTACATGAAAAAAATCTTGTGAACGCTGATATTTTTGGTACAAATACACACAGATGTTAAATTTATTTTGTTCTGTAATATAAATATAATATGATGTTGCTCTCAAAGGAAAAAATGGAATGTTGCAGATTATGGCCTCTATTTATCAGGCCGTCAACCGCAAATACGCTGGAATTCCGCAGCGTATTTGTGGCGAGGCTGATTCGCCATATTTATCAAGCCATACAGGCCGGCAAAAGAAGAATTTAGTGATGTAACATACGATAAGCCGGACTCAGTCCGACACAGATCGATGCTTACGTCACTCCAGATGTTCCAAACACAAGTTCGGCACAATCTGACTACTTTTGGTAGTTATCAAAGAAGAACCAGGTACGCTCACCACTACTCCGGCCCAGCGTACCTTGTTTTCAATCCGCCCCTATCCTGCCCCCCCTACACTGCCGCCACTATATTAAAGTCTAACCCTAGCCCTAACACCCCCCTAACAAATATTATTTAAATTAATCTAAATAAAATTACTATTATTAACCAAACTATTCCTATTTAAAACTAAATACTTACCTGTAAAATAAACCCTAAGATAGCTACAATATAACTAATAATTACATTGTAGCTATTTTAGGGTTTATTTTTATTTTACAGGCAACTTTGTATTTATTTTAACTAAGTACAATAGTTATTAAATAGTTATTAACTATTTAATAGCTACCTAGTTAAAATAAATTCAAATTTACCTGTAAAATAAATACTAACCTAAGTTACAATTACACTTATCTAAAATTAACTAAAGTACAAACAAAAACAAACACTAAATTACAGAATTTTTTTTTTACAAGAATTTTAAACTAATTACACCTAATCTAAGCCCCCTAATAAAATAAAAAAATCCCCCCAAAATAAAAAAGGGCCTTTTGCTGGGCATTGCCCCAACGTAATCAGCTCTTTTACCTGTAAAAAAAGAAATACAACCCCCCAACATTAAAACCCACCACCCACACACCCAACCCTACTCTAAAACCCACCCAAACCCCCCTTAAAAAACCTAACACTAACCCCCTGAAGTTCACCCTACCTTGAGATGTCTTCACCCAGCCGGGCACAAGTGGACATCCAGACCGGCAGAAGGCTTCATCCAGGCGGCATTTTCCATCTTCTTCCATCCGACGAGGAGCAGCTCCATCTTGACACGGAGCATCCATCGATCCCGACGACTAAACGACGAATGACGGTTCCTTTAACTGACGTCATCCAAGATGGCGTCCCTTGAATTCCGATTGGCCATCTTGGATGACGTAATTTAAAGGAACCTTCATTCTTCGTTAGGACTTCGTTTGAAGAGGATGCTCCGCATTGGCTGGATTGAAGATGGACCCGCTCCGCTCCGGAAGGATGAAGATAGAAGATGCCGCCTGGATGAAGCCTTCTGCCGTCTGGAGGACCTCTTCTGCCCCGATCGGATGAAGACTTCTGCCGTATGGAGGACCACTTGTGCCCGGCTGGGTGAAGACGGCTCAAGGTAGGGTGATCTTCAGGGGGTTAGAGGTTTTTTAAGGGGGGATTGGGTGGGTTTTAGAGTAGGGGTGTGTGGGTGGTGGGTTGTAATGTTGGGGGGTATTGTATTTTTTTTTTTACAGGTAAAAGAGCTGATTACTTTGGGGCAATGCCCCACAAAAGGCCCTTTTAAGGGCTATTTGTAATTTAGTATAGGGTAGGGAATTTTATTATTTTGGGGGGCTTTTTTATTTTATTAGGGGGATTAGATTAGGTGTAATTAGTTTAAAATTCTAGTATTTCTTTTTTTCCCCCTGTAATTTAGTGTTTGTTTTTTTAGTAATTTAGTTTATTTAATTTAATTGTAAATAATAGTAGGTAGTTTAGGTAATTTATTTAATTATAGTGTAGTGTTAGGTGTAATTGTAACTTAGGTTAGGATTTATTTTACAGGTAATTTTGTACTTATTTTAGCTAGGTAGTTATTAAATAGTTAATAACTATTTAATAACTATTGTACCTAGTTAAAATAAATACAAAGTTGCCTGTAAAATAAATATAAATCCTAAACTAGCTACAATGTAACTATTAGTTATATTGTAGCTAGCTTAGGGTTTATTTTATCGGTAAGTATTTAGTTTTAAATAGGATTAATTTATTTAATTAGGTTAAATTTATTTCGTTTAATTTAAATTGTATTTAAGTTGGGGGGTTAGACTTAGGTTTAGGAGTTAATAAATTTATTATAGTAGCAGCGACGTTGGGGTCGGAAGATTAGGTGTTAATAAATGTAGGTAGGTGGCGGTGACGTGGGGGGGCAGATTAGGGGTTAATAAAATGTAACTAGTGTTTGCGAGGCGGGAGTGCGGCGGTTTAGGGGTTAATACATTTATTAAAGTGGCGGCGATGTCTGGTCGGCAGATTAGGGGTTAATAATTGTAGGATGAAAGACATTTAGGTGCGGCGTTCCTAGCAGCGTCTGTAGACTCAGCGAGACAACCGGAAGTGACGCCGGTATCAGTATAGTCCTTCCATGGAGAGCCAACGGAGTGCCGTAGCAGTGGCGAAACCCAGCCACTTTGTAGATGAAGGAAAAAGAAAAAGATGCAGGCACTTCTGTGGGTAACTTAAAAGCAATAAGTCTTTATTTGAAAAGCCATAAAAAGTAAACAGCTACAACCGCTGTATAGGCAAAAGGTACAAAAAACGACAGAGGCAAGGCAGGGTAGAAAAATAGACAGAAAATTGTCTGACTAGTTTCGAGTGCAGACTGCACTCTTATTCATAGACATTCAGAGAGAGGGCCAGGCCTGCCTTTTAAAGGGAAAACAGTTAACTGAAAATTCAGCTGATGTCCATTACTAAAAATTAGGACATATACTTCGGTTAACCCCTCAAAGACAAGTCACGCCTGATCTCTGTGTGAAAGATTAAAAACAATAAACAAAATTCTCAAATTGTTGTTATTATATTAAACAGTGTTACACACTATATCAGTTAGAGTTTTAACGGGGTAGACATATATTAGAGGTGATAGGCATTTTATGTACTATATCCTAAATGCCATTTAGAAATTGTTATTATTATTCTTCTATTCCTGTAAAATAACAAAACTATGTAAACTGAACAGTAGTTTTATGTGCCTAATGTCATATATATTAAAATTTAAGGCAAAATTGTTATTATACAGGATAGAGAGACATAAAGTAACTATTCTACTCTAGATTGACAAGTAATGAGGAAAACCCAAAATAACAATAATACTTAACAAATGGTTACTTAAATGTCAAATACACAATGTTTGATATCTGATCTAAGTAAAAATCCTGTTGTCAATTTTAGGATTATGTTTAATTGTCAACATAAACTTGAAAATATGTGCTAAACTGGTAATGACCTATATGTTAGATATATTAAATTTGGTAAAATATACAATTCATATATAGCCTAAAGAATTATAAAATAATTCTAAGAAGGGAAGGGAAAGAAGAGAAAATATAATTTTGGAAAGAATTGAATATTAAGAAAGTCAATAGACTGTACTTAATATTTCTTATTTTTTATTTTTTATTTTTTATTATTATTTGTTGCTTTAATTATCGATGAAAAAATTAATATCGCATTCACGATTCATTCCTTTGGGAAAGCGTGTTTGTAATTTAAGCATCCAGAAGAGTTCCTTTCTTTCTAGGGACTTAAATTTATTTCCTCCTCTGATGGATAGATTTACAATGTCAATTATTTTAATAGTAATATTCGCCTCATTAGAAAAGTGTAAGCTGTTAAAGTGGTTAGCTACAGCAGAGTCTTTGTTATAATTTTTAATATCTCTGGCATGTTCATTGTAGCGTTTTCTAACTTCTCTAGAAGTCTGACCTGTATACTGTAATTTACAGATATTGCATGTTAGAAGATATACCACAAAGGTGGTGCTACAATTGGCATAGAAGTCTATATTATATTCAGTCCCTGTACTGGTGCTAGTGTAAGTGTTCCCTTCTTGAATATGTGAACACATATTACAGTTACGACTGCCACATTTATAATTTCCTTTTTGTGTCAGCCAATTATGTTCCTTTCTTTTATTTCTAGTGACTAAGCTAGGTGATATAGCCTGTCCTAGGGTTTTTGATCTTTTGGGGACATATTTGATATTGTTAATAAGGGGTCTGAGAATATCATCACCTGAGAGTATGTGTGCATGTTTTTGCATAATTTTTACAATATCATTGTACTGTTTGGAGTATGCTGTGGTGAACACAATTGCTTCTTTAAAGTTGGATTCTTTCTTTTTTACCTTATGTTTTTGTATGTCAGTATCTGTGTTGTATTTTCTAATTTCCTTTCTACATTTTTCTAGACTATTGACATTGTATCCTCTACTTGTAAGTCTCTTCTTCAGCTCAAGTGATTGTGTGTCATAGATATCGTCTGATTTAGTATTTCTGCGTAGCCTAATGAATTGACTACGTGGAATGGACTTTATGAGATGTGTTGGGTGTTGTGACGTTGCATAAAGTATCGTGTTACCTGCAGACTCCTTACGATAGGTACTAGTAACAATACAGTTTTCAACTATCTCCAATGTTAGGTCTAAGTAATTGACTTTTTGTGTATTTTATATTCCTGTAAATCGTAAATTAAATGGATTAGAGTTAGTGTATTCTAAGAAGTTGTTAAATTCTATATCATTTACAGGTTTTTTGACAATAAACAACAGATCATCAATATAACGTGTATATATTAGAATGCTCTCAAGCCATGGATTTTGGGTATTATAAATGTGAGATAGTTCCCACCAAGAGACAAATAAATTTGCAAAAGCGGGGGCAAATTTTGCCCCCATGGCGGTACCACATACTTGATTATAAAAACAGCCATCAAACCAAAAATAATTGTGAGATAATAAGAATTTTAACACATCTCCTATGTATTGTTTAGTATAAACATTTACATCCATTTCTCTTTGCAGAAAAAATTCCACTGCTTGTACCCCCAAATTTTGGGGGATACTGGTGTAGAGTGAGGATACATCAATTACCACCCATGTATAATTCTCTTTCCAAGAGACAGTGTCTAAGATTTCAATAAGTTTCGCACTATCTCTCAGATAGGAAAGTTGTTTTTTTGCAATTGGTTGTAGTATTTCATCTAACCATGCCCCCAAAGGCTCAAACAAGGACCCCACCCCTGAAACAATGGGTCTCCCTGGAGGGGAGATGGGGTCCTTGTGAACCTTGGGGACATGGTAGAAGATAGGAGTAAGGGGATGTTCAGGAACTAGATTTTTTATGTCTTTTTCTTTAAAGACATTAAGTGTGATCCCTTCCATAATTAATGACTGTAGTTTCTTTTTATATATAAAGATAGGGTTGCTTGGAAGTAATCTGTACGTATTGGTATCACTGAGTTGTTTGATAGCTTCATCAAAATAATCCTTTTTGTTTTGTATAACAATACTGCCGCCCTTATCCGCACTTCTGATGACAATCTCTTTGTTTTCTTGAAGAGATTTTATTGCTTGTCGTTCTCTAAATGGTAGATTATGGGCGGCAGTATTGGTATTACTTTTCTTCTCTAGCTCAAACAGATCTTCCTGGATTAATTTTTGATAGGAATTGATTACTGTCCCCCTATATTGGGTAGGATAAAAATCCGATGCTGTTCTTTTTGGATGAGCAAGCCTATTTGGTTTGTGACTTTCTTGGTCACCACTAAATAAATCTGTGAGAGTGACCAGGGTTTGTGCATCCTCAAATGACAGCATAGGATTTTCAATATGTGACTGTTCATTTATAGGGGTGTCTCTCATGGTGTCCTCTAAGGTAGTGTCACTATTTGTAAGGGAAAAGAATCTTTTAAGGGTTAGTTTTCGTATAAACTTGTTAATATCAAGTAAAGTGTTAAAACATGAAAAGTTGCCCGAAGGGGCAAATCCTAATCCCCTAGACAAAACCTGATGTTCCTCTTTTTTAAGAGTATATTTAGAGAGGTTAACCACACTAATATTATCATTAGAAACAGTCATTTGTTGTCTTTGTTCCTCTGGATCGGCATTGTATGATGTTATTGTCCCTTCTTTGTAGACTTGTTTTTCCCTTTTTGGTCTCCATCTTTTCCGTTTCCTTTTTGTTTGGGGTTCCCCGATCGTGTCTTCAGGCCTACTGGTTGTTCTTGATCTCGTGGGTCCACTGCCTCCACCGCCTCCTGTAAAAAATCACATGAAGAGGATGGAGAGATAGAGGGTGAGGAAGAGGAGAGGAGAGAAGAGCAGTTGGAAGAATAGGAAGTGCCTGAAAAATTAATAATTAATAATTGTAGGTAGGTGGCGGCGACATTGGGGGTGGAAAATTAGGGGTTTATAAGTATAATGTAGGTTGCGGCGATGTTGGGGACAGTAGATTAGGGGTTCATAGGGATAATGTAGGTGGCGGCGGTGTCCGGAGCGGCAGATTAGGGGTTAATAATTATAATGTAGGTGTCACCGATAGCGGGGGCGGCAGATTAGGGGTTAATAAGTGTAATATTAGGAGTGTTTAGACTCGGGGTTCATGTTAGGGTGTTCGGTGTAGACATATTTTTTATTTTCCCATAGGAAACAATGGGGCTGCGTTAGAAGCTATCGTAAGCAACGCTGGTATTGAGGTGAGATGTGGAGCTAAATTTTGCTCTACGCTCACCTTTTTGCGGCTAACGCCAGGTTTAAAAAAACCTGTAATACCAGCGTTGTCTTAAGTGAGCGGTAGAAGTAAAAGGCTCGTTAGCAACGCACCCCTGTTAACGCCAAACTCATAATCTAGGCGTCTATTTTTGTATTCTGAGGTGAAATTGGACCTGTTGAGAAATATTGGAAGCTGAAAAACGATTTGGTTATTTTTTGGTAAAGTATAAGAGGTTGCTAAATATAAGTAATATTCAAATCAAAGGTATTTAGTAATTATAATCAAATAGCAGGTCTAAAAGAACAAATTGTATTTTAACCTTGTGTTTCATAGTCCTGTACAGCGTTAAGCTGGTCTTTAAGTAATTTATCTTTGCAAATATATCAATATATTTTAGAATTTGTCTTAAACTGTAGGTAAATAAGAACTTATTTCAACATAGGTAAATTGGCATTTAAACTGACTGTTTACATTAGGAATATATGTAACTCCTGGTGTTTTTAATCAGAGTGTTTATTGTACTATCGTTTAATTAAGCACTGTTAAAGTATAATTCTGAATGTTGGTGGCTTATATCTTAGTCTCGTATTGTGATATTTTTAATGAAACTCAATTGTGAATAAGGCTAGTTCTAAAGGTAAATTTTATGATCTTTGCATAGCATATTTGAATAATTTAAAAGTTTATAGTATGGATTCATATCTGGTTTTCTACAAATATACTGTATTTCAATGTGTCTATGAATTGTAACTAATAAAAAGAATTCAGGAATTTACATTAATTTTATTGTCTTGGTATATGCATTTTTATTGGGGGTTTATTTTAAAGAATAATTATTAAATATATTGTATTATAACTCGGCCATATACTGACAGCATACAAAGCTCTCACCAACGCCGCTCCCCTCTACCTATCCTCTCTAATACACAAGTATACTCCAACCCGCCCACTAAGATCCAACAATGACCTGCTCCTTGCATCCGCGACTATCACCTCCTCTCATGCTAGACTACAGGACTTCTGTCGTGCAGCACCTACCCTCCGGAACACTCTCCCTCGTGCTGTCAGGCTTTGCCCTAATCTTTCTTCCTTTAAATTCCCCCTGAAGACTTTTCTCTTCAGAGAAGTCTACCACCTAACTCAATATTAAATTAACTTCACTTACCTAACCACATTTCCCTCATCTAACTTTTCATTAACATCTTTCTAAATCTTGCAGTCCTCACCTCCTGTTTCTCAACCTCCTACCCTTCTAGATTGTAAGTTCCCACGGGAATAGGGCCCTCAATTCCTCCTGTATGTGTTTGTAAATCTTGTCCTGTCTCTTACAAGTTTTATATTATTGTTTTATTTAAATGAATTGCATCCATGGACAGCGCTGTGGAATATGTTGGCGCTTCATAAATAAAGTATAATAAAAAAATAATTCCTTCACCCCCTTCTCTTTTATTCTCATCTTTTGAATTTCATGCTATCCGCATCTTCTCCCCTGTAGTTCTCCGTGTTGCTGTTATCTATCGTCCCCCCGGCCCAGCCTCACAATTTCTAGACCACTTTGAAGCCTGATTTCCACATTTTCTCTTTTGTAATGTCCCTTCTCTTATCTTAGTGGACTTCAACATAGCCGTTGATAATCCAATCATGCCTGCTGCCTCTAAACTTCTATCCCTTACCCCGTATTTTGGCCTGTTTCACTGGACAGCATGTCTAATCCACTGAGAAGGGAACTCAATTGACCTAGAACTTCCCCTTTCCTCTCTCTGACCACCATCTACTAACTTTCACTCTTATGCTACCTGCTGCATCTTTGCAAGCCCCCCAAAAAACTGCTACCTTACAGAAATTTAAATGACTTGGATCTCACAGACTTTTCCTCTCAACTGAATCCTCTACTCTCCAACATTTCATCCCTCTCTTGCCCAAACCTTGTGGCATTAAAGTATAATTTAGCACTAAAATCAACACTTGACAAAGCTGCACCCTTGACTGTTCGACCCTCCTTGTGCACTCAACGACAACCGTGGCAAACCAAACAGAGCCAATACCTTCAGCGATGTTCACGGACTTCTGAATGACAGTGGAGTGAATCCCACACCGTGCTGATTTCCTGCATAATAAATTTATCCTTAAGTTATACAACTCTGTCCTCAGCCAGTTTTATTTCTCCTTACTTGTGAATTCTCACTCCTCCAACCCCAAAAGGCTGTTCTCAACCTTTAACTCCCTTCTATGTTCGCCTGCACCTCTGTCCACTACTAAACTCACTGTTCAGATTATTTCTGATCAGTTAAAAAATAAAATGGAAACCATAAGAAAAGACACCTCTCCCTCACACCCCTCAAACCCAGTCCTCTTACCCACTCCTTGTATTAACCTACCCACTTGACCCTATTCCTTTATGACTTCTTCCCTCTCTCTCTGCTTCACTAACCACTGCCCTAACTCATCTCTTTAACCAGTCTCTCACCGCTAGCACATTTCCTGATACATTCAAGCATGCGTCAATCATACAAATACTAAAAAAAAGCCTTTGCTTGACCCCCTTCTAACTATCAACCGGTCTCCTTACTTCCCTTTGCCTTCAAATTATTGGAACGACTGGTCTATAATTGCCTAACTCAATTTCTCTTAACTAACTTCTTACTTGATCCACTACAATCTGTTTTCCGCCCAAACACTCAACAGAAACCGTTCTTACTAAAGTAACAAATTGCTAAAGCAAAGTGACCCTACTCCTTACTAATTCTTCTGGATCAATCTGCTGCTTTCGACACAGCTGACCATCCTCTCCTTTTACAAATCCTACATTCATTTGGCATCTAAGAGACAGCCCTCTTCTGGTTTTCATCATATCTCTCAAACCGCTCATTTTCAGTTTCCTTTGACAATATATCTTCTGATCCTTTGCTCTCTCATTTGGAGTACCACATGGCTCTATCTTAGGGTCCCTTTACTTTTCTCTCTCTATACATCGTCCCTTGGAAACCTGATATTCTCCTTTGGGTTCCAGTACCAATTATATACTTATGATACCCAAATCTATCTTTCCTCTCCTGATATATCTCACTCTTTACTAAACCAGATTACCAACTGTCTCTATGTCCTCACACTATCTCCAAGTCAATCTGTCTAAAACTGAACTGCTTCTTATTTCTCCCTCTTCGAGACATCTAACACCTGATATTTCTCTGAGAGTTGCAGACTGTATTCTCAACACCTCACCCCAGGTCCGCTGTCTTGGGGTCACTCTTGATTCTGAACTCACATTCACTCCACTTATACAAGCGCTTGCCAAATCCGGCCATGCACACCTGTGCAACATTTCCAGAATTCAACACTTCCTTACTCAAGAAACCACAAAAATACAAATTCGTTCTCTCATTTTGTCACACATTGACTACTGCAATCTACTTCTAAATAGCCTTCCCAAACACCACCTCTCGCCCCTCCAATCTGTTATAAATGCTTCAGCTAGAGTCATCCACTAATTTACATCAGCTGCTCGGCTCTGCCAGTCCCTACACTGACTCCCCATACACTTTAGAATGCAATTCAAAGTATTAAAGGGATACAAAAAAAATAAAAATAACAGAGAATGTTGAAATGATCCAGGGGTAATTAACACTGATTGTTGCTTACAACTTATTATGACCTAACTTTGTTTTAGAATCTCTGACATTGTGATGTATTATAAATGTCTAACCCCTGCTTTATATAATTGGAAGAACATGTAATTAATTGTGAATTCTCATGGTTTTTTTCCTTTCTTTTTCGTCTCCTCTGTTATGTTGAAAAATAAATAATAAAAAAAAAAAAAAACGGATACGAAACCCAAATTTTTTTCTTTCACGATTCAAATAGAGCATACAATTTTAAGCAACTTTCTAATTTACTCCTATTAAAATAATTTATTAGTTCTCTTGCTATCTTTATTTGAAAAAGCAGGAATGTAAGGTTAGATCCCTACCCATTTTTGGTTCAGCACCTGGGTAGTGCCTGCTGATTGGTGGCTGCATTTAGCCACCAATCAGCAAGCGCTACCCAGTTGCTGAACCAAAAATGGGCCGGCTCTTAAGCTTAAAGTCCTCCTTTTTCAAATAAAGATAGCAAGAGAACGAAGAAAAATTGATAATAGGAGTAAATTAGGTTTCTTAAAATTGCTGCTCTGTCTGAATCATGAAAGAAAAAAATTGGGTTTAGTGTCCATTTAACCTTAACTTGCAAAGCAGTCAACAGCCTCACTCATCTATATTTCCTCTCTCATATCCAAATATTCCCTGACCCGACCTCTTCGATCAACCTCTGACCGACGTCTCTCAACTCCTGTTATCTGTACGTCCCACTCCCATGTCCAAAACTTCTCACATGCTGCTCCTGTCCTCTATCCCGCTCCATAAGACTGTCTCCAACCTTGTATAGCTTCAGACGCTCCTTGAAAACTCAGCTATACAGAGAGGCTTACCATCTCTCCTCCATCCCTCATCCTAACCAAAATAATACATGTACTGCCTAACTCACTGCTGCAACTACATTCCATGTGACAAGCTACCCCAAACCTTAAGTCTCTACACCTTAAACTTGTAGACTGTGAGCTCTCCGGAGCAGGGCCCTCTTCCTCCTGTACTAGATATGTTTAGTTTGTTATCACAAATCCTTGTCATTGTATACCCCTATCTCTGTACCCAGCGCTACAGAATTTTGTGGCGCTTTAAAAAGAAACAATAATAATAATAGTGTAATATAAAGTGCAGGTAGATGGTGTAATATAAGATGCAGGGATATGATGTAATAATACTCATACTCCGATCTTACTAATATAAATTAATTTATTTGCATCAATTAAACAACAAATGACAGTTAAATGTTAATTTAAATTTCAGATGCTCATTGAGACCATTATTAAACTGCAGCAAGTCTTCACGTGTAGCGTGTAATGGTTGTCTTAACATGTAGCGTATAATGGGTGTCTTCACGTGTAGCGTGTTATGTTGTCTTCACATGTACTGTTATTTTGTCTTTATGTGTAGCATGTTATGGTTATCACGTGTAGCCTGTTATGGTGGTTATCACGTGTAGCATGTTATGTTGTCTTCACATGTAGTGTGTTATGGTTGTCTTCATGTGTAGCGTGTTATGGTTGTTATCACGTGTAGCGTGTTATGGTTGTCTTCATGTGTAGCGTGTTATGTTGTCTTCACATGTAGTGTGTTATGGTTGTCTTCATGTGTAGCGTGTTATGGTTGTTATCACGTGTAGCGTGTTATGGTTGTCTTCATGTGTAGCGTGTTATGGTTGTCTTCACATGTAGTGTTATTTTGTATTTACGTGTAGCATGTTATGGTTGTCTTCATGTGTAGCATGTTATGGTTGTCTTCATGTGTATCATGTTATGTTTGTCTTTATGTGTAGCATGTTATGGTTGTCTTCACGTGTAGCATTTTATGGTTGTCTTCACGTGTAGCGTGTTATGGTTGTCTTCACGTGTAGCGTGTTATGGTTGTCTTTATGTGTAGCGTGTTATGTTGTCTTTACATGTTATGGTTGCCTTCACATGTAGCGTGTTATGTATGTCTTCACGTGTAGTGTGTTATGTATGTCTTCACGTGTAGCATGTTATGGTTGTCTTCACATGTTGTGTGTTATGGTTGTTATCACGTGTAGCGTGTTATGTTGTCTTCATGTGTAGCATGTTATGGTTATCACGTGTAGCCTGTTATGGTGGTTATCACGTGTAGCATGTTATGTTGTCTTCACATGTAGTGTGTTATGGTTGTCTTCATGTGTAGCGTGTTATGGTTGTTATCACGTGTAGCGTGTTATGGTTGTCTTCATGTGTAGCGTGTTATGGTTGTCTTCATGTGTAGCGTGTTATGTTGTCTTCACGTGTAGCGTGTTATGTTGTCTTCATGTGTAGCATGTTATGGTTATCACGTGTAGCCTGTTATGGTGGTTATCACGTGTAGCATGTTATGTTGTCTTCACATTTAGTGTGTTATGGTTGTCTTCATGTGTAGCGTGTTATGGTTGTTATCACGTGTAGCGTGTTATGGTTGTCTTCATGTGTAGCGTGTTATGTTGTCTTCACATGTAGTGTGTTATGGTTGTCTTCATGTGTAGCGTGTTATGGTTGTTATCACGTGTAGCGTGTTATGGTTGTCTTCATGTGTAGCGTGTTATGGTTGTCTTCACATGTAGTGTTATTTTGTATTTACGTGTAGCATGTTATGGTTGTCTTCATGTGTAGCATGTTATGGTTGTCTTCATGTGTATCATGTTATGTTTGTCTTTATGTGTAGCATGTTATGGTTGTCTTCACGTGTAGCATTTTATGGTTGTCTTCACGTGTAGCGTGTTATGGTTGTCTTCACGTGTAGCGTGTTATGGTTGTCTTTATGTGTAGCGTGTTATGTTGTCTTTACATGTTATGGTTGCCTTCACATGTAGCGTGTTATGTATGTCTTCATGTGTAGTGTGTTATGTATGTCTTCACGTGTAGCATGTTATGGTTGTCTTCACATGTTGTGTGTTATGGTTGTCTTCACATGTAGCATGTTATGTATGTCTTCCCGTGTAGCATTTTATGGATGTCTTCATATGTAGTGTGTTTTGGTTGTCTTCACGTGTAGCGTGTTATGGTTGTCTTCACATGTTATGGTTGTCTTCACGTGTAGCATGTTATGGTTGTCATCACATGTAGCATGTTATGGTTGTCTTCACGTGTAGCGTGTTATGGTTGTCTTCATGTGTAGCATGTTATGGTTGTCTTCACATGTTATGGTTGTCTTCATGTGTAGCATGTTATGGTTGTCTTCATGTGTAGCGTGTTATGGTTTTCTTCACGTGTAGCATGTTATGGTTTTCTTCACGTGTAGCATGTTATGGTTTTCTTCACGTGTAGCATGTTATGGTTGTCTTCATATGTAGTGTGTTATGGTTGTCTTCATGTGTAGCATGTTATGGTTTTCTTCATGTGTAGCATGTTATGGTTTTCTTCACGTGTAGCATGTTATGGTTGTCTTCATGTGTAGCGTGTTATGGTTGTCTTCACGTGTAGCATGTTATGGTTGTCTTCACGTGTAGCGTGTTATGGTTGTCTTCACGTGTAGTGTGTTATGGTTGTCTTCACGTGTAGCTTGTTATGGTTTTCTTCACATGTAGCGTGTTATGGTTTTCTTCACGTGTAGCGTGTTATGGTTTTCTTCACGTGTAGCGTGTTTTGGTTTTCTTCACATGTAGCATGTTATGGTTGTCTTCATGTGTAGCATGTTATGGTTTTCTTCATATGTAGCATGTTATGGTTTTCTTCATGTGTAGCATGTTATGGTTTTCTTCATATGTAGCATGTTATGGTTGTCTTCATATGTAGCATGTTATGGTTGTCTTCATATGTAGCATGTTATGGTTGTCTTCACATGTTATGGTTGTATGGAAATCCATCCAGAAAATAGATGTTTAGTAACACAAAGCAAATCCCCTGCTGTTCTGTCTAAAAAATGCAGAACCCAAAACACATTCTTTATAGTCTTTTTATGCAAAAACTGGTCTATGTTTTATTCACTTCTTGTCTTTGGTCCAACGTGATTTAAAAGGCAATGAAACCCCAATAAATGTATTTTGTGATTCAGACAGAACAATCTAAAAAACATTTCCAATTGACTTATTTTATTCCCATGATATTCTGTGTTGAAGAGATACCTAGGTAGCATCTGGAGAACTACATGACAGGACGTAGTGCTGCCCTCTACTGCTCTTGCAAATGGATAACATTCTGGCAAATCTGCTGCTATATAGTGCTCGAGAAATGGGCCGACTCCTAAGCTTACGTCCCTGCTTTTAAAAAAAAAAGACACCGAGAACAAAGAAAAATTGATAAAGTAAATTAGAAATTTGTTTAAAATAGCTGCTCTATCTGAATCATGAAAGAGAAATGTTGGGTTTCATGTCCCTTTAATATCCATAGATTTCATTCTCTACCCAACCAGACTCGCTCTTCCCAACCCTGTTGCTGCACAACTCATAGAGTTCATTGGTGACAAAGCCACTCTCGGTGCTGGCTAATGTGACAAAGCCACTCTCTGAATGGGCTGTTCTCATATTGTCATAGTCTCCCGAGAGGTTGTCAGGGGGAGAGTTTTCCCCAGAAGCGATTCGGAAAGATGTGTTCTGGATATCTGGTCGCGTGCTCGCTAAGTCAGCCTCAGTCTGACGCTTGATGACGTGGTATATCTCTAAGTCAGGGCTGTCCTTGTGGTTTGGGGACATCCAGAACTCCGGCTCCTTCACAACTGTGTCAGTAAGGACCTGATCCCTTAAGGAATGAAACAAAGAGTATTAACTCCTTCATCTCCGGAGTCAGACTACAAACTGTGTATACAGAGGTTAGATGTAACAACTGGTTTTATTGTGCGAGTACCTTATTAAGTATGCAGAAGGTTGTGAATAAAACAGTTTTGTGGCACTGGGCGAGTACATATTATTATAAATCCTTTTATCTGTGTCACATTTCTTTATAAAATAGCGATTAATAATAATACAGCAGGTTCCAGACCACTCCCTTAAAGGAAAAGTCGCTGTTACGAGAGATGTGCACTATAACCTTGTAATAAGGAATCACAGCTTGTTCTGCTGTATGTATAAATATTATATAAATATATATGTCATAAACAGCTATATATATATATGTCATAAACAGCTATATAAATATATATGTCATAAACAGCTATATAAATATATATGTCATAAGCAGCTATATATATATATATATGTCATAAACAGCTATATATATATATATATGTGTGTGTCATAAACAGCTATATAAATATATATAAGTATGCAGTGAAGACCACGTTGCTGCCTTACAAATCTGTTCAACAGAAGCCCCATTCTTGAAGTCCCAAGTGGAAGCCACAGCTCTGGTGGAATGAGCTGTAATTCGTTCAGGAGGCTGCTTCCCAGCAGTCTCGTAAGCCAATCAGATGATGCTTTTCAACCAGAAAGAAAGAGAGGTAGCCGTCGCTTTTTGGCCTCTCCTCTTACCAGAATAGACAACAAACAAAGATGATGTTTGTCTGAAATCCTTAGTTGCTTGTAAATAGAATTTCAAAGCCCGAACCACATCAAGATTGTGTAAAAGCCGTTCCTTCTTAGAAGCTGGATTAGGACACAGAGAAGGAACAATGATTTCCTGGTTAATGTTCTTATTAGAAACAACTTAAGGAAGAAAACCAGGTTTGGTACGTAAAACTACCTTATCTGCATGGAACACCAGATAGGGCGAATTACATTGCAAAGCAGACAATTCTGAAACTCTTCGAGCAGAAGATATAGCTACCAAAAACAAAACTTTCCAAGATAATAACTTAATATCTATGAAATGTAAAGGTTCAAACGGAACCCCTTGAAGAACTGAAAGAACTAAATTTAGACTCCATGGAGGAGCCACAGGTTTATAGACAGGCTTGATTCTGACTAACGCCTGTACAAACACTTGAACATCTGGTACTGCTGCCAGACGCTTGTGTAAAAGGATCGACAGAGCTGATATCTGTCCCTTTAATGAACTAGCTGATAAGCCTTTCTCCAATCCTTCTTGGAGAAAAGACAATATTCTTGGAATCCTAATCTTACTCCAGGAGTAACCCTTGGATTCACACCAACAAAGATATTTCCGCCATATCTTATGGTAAATCTTCCTGATGACAGGTTTTCTAGCTTGGATCAGAGTATCTATGACTGATTCAGAGAACCCACGCTTGGATAGAATTAAGCGTTCAATCTCCAAGCAGTCAGCTGCAGAGAAACTAGATTTGGATGCTTGAAAGGACCCTGTATTAGAAGATCCTGCCTCATTGGCAGTGTCCATGGTGGAACAGATGACATGTCCACTAGGTCTGCATACCAAGTCCTGCGTGGCCACGCAGGCGCTATCAGAATTACCGAGGCCTTCTCCTGTTTGATTCTGGCTACCAGCCGAGGGAGAAGGGGAAACGGTGGAAAGACATAGGCCAGATTGAAGGACCAAGGCGCTACTAGAGCATCTATCAATGCCGCCTTGGGATCCCTGGACTTGGCTCCGTAAAGAGGAAGTTTGGTGTTCTGACGGGACGCCATCAGATCCAACTCTGGAATGCCCCAAAGCTGAGTCAGCTGAGCAAATACCTCCGGGTGGAGTCCCCACTCCCCCGGGTGAAAGGTCTGGCGACTTAGGAAATCCGCTTCCCAGTTGTCTACTCCTGGGATGTGAATTGCAGATAGGTGGCAAGAGTGATCCTCTGCCCACCTGATTATCTAGGTTACTTCCTTCATCGCTAAGGAACTCTTTGTTCCTCCCGGATGATTGATGTATGCTACAGTCGTGATGTTGTCCGACTGAAATCTGATGAAGTTGGCCATCGCTAGCTGAGGCCATGCCTGGAGCGTATTGAATATCGCTCTCAGTTCCAAAATGTTTATCGGGAGAAGAGACTCTTCCCGAGACCATAGGCCCTGAGCTTTCAGAGAGCCCCAGACCGCGTCCCATCCTATCAGACTGGCGTCGGTCGTTACAATGATCCACTCCGGTCTGCGGAAGCACATTCCCCGAGACAGGTGATCCTGAGACAACCACGAGAGAAGAGAATCCCTGGTTTCCTGGTCCAGATGGATTTGAGGAGACAAATCTGCATAATCCCCATTCCACTGTTTGAGCATGCACAATTGTAGTGGCCTGAGATGAATTCGAGCAAAAGGGACTATGTCCATTGCTGCTACCATTAATCTGATTACCTCCATGCACTGAGCTACAGATGGCCGAAGAATGGAATGAAGAGCTCGGCAAGTGCTTAGAAGCTTTAACCTTCTGACCTCCGTCAGAAATATTCTCATTTCTACCGAGTCTATTAATGTTCCCAGGAAGGGAACACTTGTGAGCGGGGACAGAGAACTTTTTTCGGAGTTCACCTTCCACCCGTGAGACCCTAGAAAGGCCAGAACAATATCCATATGAGCCTTGGCTCTGGGAAAAGACGACGCCTGTATTAAGATGTCGTCCAGATAGGGTGCTACTGCAATGCCCCGCAGTCTTAGTACTGCTAAAAGGGACCCTAGCACCTTTGTGAAAATTCTTGGAGCAGTGGCCCACCCGAAGGGAAGGTCCACGAACTGGTAATGCTTGTCCAGAAAAGCGAACCTTAGGAACTGATGGTGATCTTTGTGGATAGGAATATGAAGGTATGCATCCTTTAGATCCACGGTAGTCATATATTGACCTTCCTGGATCATTGGTAATATTGTCCGAATGGTCTCCATCTTGAAGGATGGAACTCTGAGGAATTTGTTTAGAATTTTTAGATCCAGGATTGGTCTGAAAGTTCCTTCCTTTTTGGGAACCACAAATAGGTTTGAGTAAAAACCCAGTCCTTGTTCTGTAATTGGGACTGGATGTATCACTCCCATCTTGAGTAGATCCTCTACACAGCGTAAGAACGCCTCTTTCTTTGTCGTGTCTGTAGACAGACGAGAAATGTGGAACCTTCCCCTTGGAGGAGAGTCCTTGAATTCTAGAAGATATCCCTGAGCAACTATCTCTAATGCCCAGGGATTGTGAACATCTCTTGCCCAAGCCTGAGCAAAGAATCATCTTGGGATACATTTATAAGTGAAACATCATGATTTTTAAAATGCTTAGACCCACTAGCACACTTAAAACACAAATGTAAAGGGGGTTCCACCCTGGCAACTAAACACATAGAGCAACGTCTATCTGTAGGCTCAGACATGTTAAACAGACTTAGACAGCACTCAAATACAGAAAAAGATCAGATTTTTGTTATAAAATAATAGATTGCCCCTTAACAGTGTCCACCAGTGTTTTGAGCCCTTTTAAATAAGCCTTCCTTCTATACTAAGTCTCAGAATATGGCTTACCTTTCCCATATGGGGATTCTTGTCAGTCTTCTAGCATTACTAAGTCTTGACTAGAATAAAATGACTGAAACATACCTTATAGCAGTTAAGCCTGCAAACTGTTCCCCCCAACTGAAGTTTTCTGGTACTCCCCAGTCCTGTGTGGGAACAGCAATGGATTTTAGTTACAACATGCTAAAATCGTTTTCCTCTCAGCAGAAAACTTCATCACTTTCTGCCACAGAGTAAATAATACAAACCGGCACTATTTTAAAAATAACAAACTCTTGATTGAAGAAATAAAAACTACAAATCTAAAACCACATTCACTTTACCCTCCAGTGGAGATGCTACTTGTTAGAGCGGCAAAGAGAATGACTGGGGGGGGGCGGAGCCAGAGGGGGAGCTATATGGACAGCTTTGCTGTGTGCTCTCTTTGCCACTTCCTGTAGGGAATGAGAATATCCCACAAGTAAGGATGAATCCGTGGACTGGATACTCCTTGTAAGAGAAAATAAGACAATAGGGGTACTGTGTATTCATGGGTGTACTGTTACTTATCCTACTGCTGTTATAAGTGTCTCTATACTTGGGAAAATTAATACAAATAACTGCTGTAGTGGTACCTAGGCTGCCCTATCCCTTGGTTATAGGGAGAAACTTTCCAGAGTTTCCCACCCTAATACAGTCTAAACTTACTGCTAAACAAGGAGAGTCAGAGGTTGAAGCAGGGGATAGGAGTCTACATGAAGTTTTCCCTTTTATTCACCCTGATTTGTATGCATCCAGTCCCAAAAGGGGTAAATCTAGAAAAGAGCGCAGGAAGAGTAAATACAGATTTAACAAAGCCCTTAATGAAGTTTTGTTAAATGAGCAGGGAAAACATAGTAATAAAGGCGTGGCCACTCAGTGTACAGAATCTGAAGTAGATCAGGGAAGTGAAATTACTGAAAATGTTCCCTGTGAACTAGACATTATTAGCAGTAGCTTTGGGCGAGAACAAGCTAATGAACCCTTGCTACACCATGCAAGGAGCAGGGTAGTAGAGGTTAATGGAGCACCTGTAGAAGGTCAAACAAAAAGTGTATACCTGTATTTTATGGTTAAAAATTACCTTCTGTACCGAGTAATATCAGAGGAAGGTCCAGAGAGTTAGAACAACTAGTTGTGCCTTCCTCTCATACTAGGAAGGTGTTAGATTCTATTGGCCAGGGGTTTACGAAGAAATAAAGAGATATTGTGCTTCCTGCCCAGAATGCCAACTGTCATCCTCAAAACCCAAGTTAAGGGCTCCACTTATACCCTTCCCAGTTATTGATGTACCATTTGATAGGATTGGGATGGAATTGGTAGGCCCATTAGAGAAATCAGCTTGTGGTCACCAATACGTTCTTGTTATTGTGGATTATGCAACTCGATACCCTGAGGCCATTCCACTACGTAAGGCTAATGCTAAAAATATAGCAAAAGAATTGGTACAAGTATTTTCACGGGTTGGGATCCCAAAGGAGATTTTAACTGACCAAGGTACTCCTTTCGTTTCCCGTCTCATGAAAGAGTTGTGCCAGTTATTTAAAATACAGGCTTTGAAAACCTCAGTATATCACCCACAGACAGATGGGCTAGTAGAGAGGTTTAACCGCACACTTAAGGGGATGTTAAGGAAAGTTGTTAGTAGAGATGGGAAGGATTGGGATCAACTGCTTCCTTACTTATTGTTTGCAGTCTGTGAAATTCCCTAGAGTTCAACTGGTTTTTCTCCTTTTGAACTTTTGTATGGTCGACATCCAAGAGGTATGTTGGACATACTAAAGGAAACTTGGGAGGAACAGGGAGTACCAGGTACTAATGTGGTGCAGCATATAGAGAAAATGCAGGAGCGAATGGCTCATGTTTTCCCCCTGGTTTGCCAATATATGGAAAAAGCTCAGGATACTCAAAGATTTTATTATAATAAGAGTGCTACTGTAAGGGAATTTAAACAGGGTGACAGGGTAATGGTTTTGGTTCCTACAGCTGAAAGTAAGCTTTTGGCTCATTGGCAGGGACCTTATGAAATTATAGAAAAGGTAAGCCCTGTGAATTATAAAGTTAGTCAGCCTGACCGACGTAGGAAAGAGCAAATATTCCACATAAATCTTCTTAAGCCATGGAGGGATAGAGAAACATTACTAGCCCAGTTAGATAATACCGGGGCTGAGCCTCAAGTCTCAGAACAAGTAGTGACTATTTCACCAGAGCTAACACCTGAACAAGTAAAGGAAGTTAAGGAAATGGTGGAGAGGAATAAGGATGTTTTCTCGCCTATGCCAGACAGAACACAAGAAATTGCCTATGATATTGTTACTGAGCCTGGAGTAACACTTAAATTAAAACCATACAGGATTCCTGAGGCAAAAAGGATGGCTGTACGAGCAGAGGTTAGGAAAATGCTTGAATTAGATGTGATAGAAGAATCACACAGTAATTGGTGTAGCCCAATTTTTTTTGGTACCTAAACCGGATGGTTCTATCCAATTTTGTAATGATTTTATGAAATTAAATGAAGTGACAAAGTTTGATGCCTACCCAATGCCACGGGTTGATGAATTGGTAGAGAGGCTAGCTAAGGCCAGATTTCTTTCTACATTGGATTTAACAAAAGGATATTGGCAGATACCCCTCACTAAGCATGCCCGAGAGAAAACTGCCTTTGTAACCCCAGATGGTTTATTTCAATATAAGGTGATGCCCTTTGGTCTCCATGGAGCTCCAGCCACTTTTCAGAGGCTCATGGATAAATTATTAAGACCCCATGCGCACTATGCCGCTGCGTACTTGGATGATGTCATAATCCATAGCACAGACTGGGACTCTCATTTGCAGAAAGTAGAGGCAGTGGTAGACACCCTTAGGAAAGCTAGAATAACTGCCAACCCCTCCAAATGTTTTCTTGGATTGGCAGAGGCTAAGTATTTAGGTTATGTAGTGGGAAGGGGGTTAGTGAAACCCCAATTGAACAAGATAGGAGCTATACAGAATTGGCCCAGGCCTCTTAGGAAGAAGCAGGTTAGAGCCTTCTTGGGAATTGTCGGCTTCTACCGCAGGTTCATACCCTATTTTGCGACCAGAGCTGCTCCTCTCACAAACCTAATTAAAGACAGAAGTCCAGACACAGTAAGGTGGGACAGAGAGGCAGAGGAGGTCTTTATGGACCTTCGTTCAACATTGTGTGAGCAACCCGTCCTCGTGGCACCTGACTTTGATAAAGAGTTTTTCTTACAGACAGAGGCCTCTGAGGTCGGTTTGGGTGCTGTACTGTCACAGTACATAGGCGAGGAAGAACATCCAGTGCTATATCTAAGCAGGAAATTGTTGCCTCGAGAACAGCGCTATGCTGTTATAGAAAAAAAGAGTGCTTAGCTATTAAGTGGGCTATGGAGACTCTAAAGTATTATTTACTGGGAAGGCGCTTCACCCTTGTCACCGACCATGCTCCGTTAAAATGGATGCACACCAACAGAGATAGAAACTCACGAGTCATTAGATGGTTTTTGTCCTTGCAACCATATACTGTTGTAGTGAAGCACAGAGCTGGTTTGCTCCATGGTAATGCTGATGCACTGTCTCGTGTGCATGGGCTTCTTGCAGCAGTCGCTTCACACACTGGTGTTGCGCTGGGGAGGGGGATGTGTGACAGGGTGAGAGAAGGAGTGTATGTTAGCACGAGATTGGAAAGGTCACTTTTTCCCCTCTAACAAAGTGTTAATTTGTTAGTAGCTCACCACAGCTGACTCTGGTTAAATCATTTGGATCCTTTATAAGCAGTTCTGTAGAGGGAATCAGTGTCTCATTGTGCAGGCTACTCCAGAGAGGGGGGGTTTGAGACCTTGCTGCATGTCTGAATTTATAGCTGGTAGAAACAAGAGACTGGTGAGCAAACTTTGTACTATTCTGCTTATTTTGATTTGTTTTGTTAACTGGGATCAGCTTAGCTGCCCAGTACTGGCTAGTAAGGAGATATTGCATGTATAGTTAGTCTCCTAAAAAGGAGTAGGCTTTTGTTTGTTTTATGTTTGTTTTAAATGGGAAGTACACCCCATGTTTAAAACTGCTGATAAAAATAAAACAGCCTAAACCACTATATTTCGTGCTGAAGTGACTATTCCTGCAAGGGCTTTGTCACAATATATATGTCATAAACAGCTATTTAAATATATATGTCATAAACAGCTATATAAATATATATGTCATAAGCAACTATATATATATATATATATATATGTATGTCATAAACAGCTATATAAATATATATATATGTCATAAACAGCTATATATAAATATATGTCATAAACAGCTATATAAATATATATGTCATAAACAGCTATATATAAATATATATGTCATAAACAGCTATATAAATATATATGTCATAAGCAACTATATATATATATATATATATATATATATGTCATAAACAGCTATATAAATATATATGTCATAAACAGCTATATATAAATATATATGTCATAAACAGATATATAAATATATATACATGTCATAAATAGCTATATAAATATATATTTCATAAGCAGCTATATAAATATATAATGTCATAAACAGCTATATAAATATATATGTC
Source organism: Bombina bombina (assembly GCF_027579735.1). Classification (NCBI taxonomy): domain Eukaryota; kingdom Metazoa; phylum Chordata; class Amphibia; order Anura; family Bombinatoridae; genus Bombina; species Bombina bombina. The sequence continues at coordinate 5,701,215 of NC_069506.1, read as the reverse complement.
ATAAACAGCTATATAAATATATATGTCATAATCAGCTATATAAATATGTATTATAAATAAGTATGACACTGTAATGATGTGTCACTTTGTCATTGGTTGTTTGAGAATTGCTCCTGAATGAAACAGAGCACTAGACGTAGGTAATAAAGAACCTGTGAACAATGACAACTGACAATAGATCCAATGGCACCGCTAAATTGTAGCAGAGGGGCAGGAATATTGCGTTAGACCACTAGTTTTCAAACCTGTTGTCAGCCCCCCCCCTAACAGGCCAGATTTCTAGGATATCTATACTGAAGCACAGGTAAAATAATCAGCTGATTTACCGTCTCTCACCCAAAGTAATCATGACAATCTGTCAGGGGACCTGGGGACAGGTATAAAAAGCAGTGGTTTAGACAAACTGTCAGGAGACCTGGGGACAGGTATAAAAAGCAGTGGTTTAGACAATCTGTCAGGGGACCTGGGGACAGGTATAAAAAGCAGTGGTTTAGACAATCTGTCAGGGGACCTGGGGACAGGTATAAAAAGCAGTGGTTTAGACAATCTGTCAGGGGACCTGGGGACAGGTATAAAAAGCAGTGGTTTAGACAATCTGTCAGGGGACCTGGGGACAGGTATAAAAAGCAGTGGTTTAGACAATCTGTCAGGGGACCTGGGGACAGGTATAAAAAGCAGTGGTTTAGACAATCTGTCAGGGGACCTCGGGACAGGTATAAAAAGCAGTGGTTTAGACAATATGTCAGGGGACCTGGGGACAGGTATAAAAAGCAGTGGTTTAGACAATCTGTCAGGGGACCTGGGGACAGGTATAAAAAGCAGTGGTTTAGACAATCTGTCAGGGGACCTGGGGACAGGTATAAAAAGCAGTGGTTTAGACAATCTGTCAGGGGACCTGGGGACAGGTATACAAAGCAGTGGTTTAGACAATCTGCCCCAGATGGGTTAGTATCAGAGAGCTGATATCGTTGTCATCTTCTTGTAGTGAGCAAATGCTGGTTGTGAAACAATAAATAGCAATTTACCTTCTTCCTGCGATGATGCAACAGAACAACCCGGAGAAAATAAGGAGGAGGGTGGTCAGGGGAATGGCAGCGATCAGGATAAAATGTGTGATATTCCCTGCAATAAAACAACAGTCAGGGACAGAAGAACCACACACTCATTGTCATGATTTAAAGACACAGTCTATGATTCAGAAAGAGCAGCAATTTTCCAATTTACTTTTATCATCAAATTTGCTTTGTACTCTTGGTATTCGTTGTTGAAAGCTAAACATAGAAGCTCATATGCTAATTTCTAAGCCCTTGAAGGTTGCCTCTTATCTCAGTGCGTTTGGACAGTTTTACTCAGTTAGACAGAGCTAGTTTATGTGTGCTACAAAGATAATATTGTGCTCACTCCTGTGGAGTTATTTATAAGTCAACACTGATTGGCTAAAATGCAAGCCTGTAAATAGCACTGAGATAAGGGGGCAGTGTGCAGATGCTTAGCTACAAGGTAATCACAGAGGTAAAAAGTATATTAATATAACTGAGATAAGGAGCAGTCTGCAGAGGCTTAGATACAAGGTAATCACAGAGGTAAAATGTATATTAATATAACCGAGATAAGGAGCAGTCTGCAGAGGCTTAGATACAAGGTAATCACAGAGGTAATAAGTACATTAATATAACCGTGTTGGTTATGCAAAACTGGGAATGGGTAATAAAGGGATATCTATCTTTTTAAAACACAAAAATTTGGGTGTTTACTGTCCCTTTAATGATTAATTTACAATAGTATTTAATTAACACAATACATTTTAGTTAAAAAAAACGACCAGAAAACAGAGCACATACACTACACAGACACACACACACATACACAGACACACAGACACATATGCACACACATACATACAAATAAATATGCAGACATAGTCACATACATACGTACATATACACACATACACACTCATACATATAGATACACACATATACATACACATATAAATATGCAGACAGTCACATACATACGTACATACACACTCATACATACATATACATATAGATACACACATATAGATACACACATACACACATATACATACACATACAAATAAATATGCAGACATAGTCACATACATACGTACATACACACACATACATATACACACACATACATATACACACACATACATATGCATACATACATATATATAGATACACACACACATACATACACACACACATACATATACACACACATACATATGCATGCATACATACATACATACACACACATACATACACACACACATACATATACACACACATACATATACACACACATACATATACACATACATACATATACATACATATAGATACACATACACACATATACATACACATACAAATAAATATGCAGACATAGTCACATACACACATACATACATACACACATACATATACACACACATACATACACACACACATACATACATATAGATACACACATACATACACACACACATACATACACACACACACACATATACACACACATACATATACATACACATACATATACACACACATACATATGCATACATATAGATACACACATATAGATACACACACATACATACACACACATACATATACACACACATACATACATACATATAGATACACACATACATACACACACACATAAATACACACACACATACATATACACACACATACATATACATACATATAGATACACACATATAGATACACACATACACACATATACATACATATAGATACACACATATAGATACACACATACATACATAAATATACACACAGATAAATACATATAAATATACACACACACACACACGTACATACATATAGATACACATATAAATATGCAGACAGTCACATACATAAACACTCATACATACATATACACTAGGGATGGGCAAAAGTTTAGCAACATTCAAAAAATGAACACATTTTAACACATTTGTTAGTTTTGAATTTCGAGTGTTTGTAGAACATTCTAACATTTGTTCCATGTAATAGTATTTCTAATGTTTTCTTTAAAGGGACACTAAACCCAATTTTTTTCTGTCATGATTCAGATAGAGCAGCAATTTTAAGCAACTTTATTATTTACTCTTATTATCAATATTTCTTCGTTCTCTTGTTATCTTTATTTAAAAACCAGGAATTTGATGCATAGGAGCCGGCTCATTTTTCGTTGAGAACCTGGGTTATGCTTGCTTATTGGTGGGTAAATGTAAGCCTCCAATAAGCAAGCGCTATCCATGGTGCTGAACCTAAAATAGGCTGGCTGCTAAGATTTACGTTCCTGCTTTTAAAATAAAGATAGCAAGAGAACGAAGAAAAATTGATAATAGGAGTAAATTAGAAAGTTGATTAAAAGGTCTTGCTCGGCAGAGGTCAGACAATATTCCAGGAGACTCCAGGATATGAAGCATTGAATCTCAGATTTGGAAGACACAACCAATTCCTACATACCCAAGATAGAGGGCAATCAGAGCGAGATATTTAAATTACAGGCAAAGATAGATGACCTAGAAAATAGGTCAAGAAGGAATCATCTCAGAATCATTGGATTCCCAGACCCTTTTAAGCAAGAAGATGTTATGACACATACTCTACCTCTAATGCTTAAAGTTCCTGCGCCTCTGTCACCTGTCCTAATTGGGGAGAGTCCACAGATTGGGGAGAGTTCACAGATTGGGGAGAGTCCACAGATTGGGGAGAGTCCACAGATTGGGGAGAGTCCACAGATTGGGGAGAGTTACAGATTGGGGAGAGTCCACAGATTGGGGAGAGTCCACAGATTGGGGAGAGTTACAGATTGGGGAGAGTCCACAGATTGGGGAGAGTCCACAGATTGGGGAGAGTTACAGATAGCTCTGCTAACTCAGATAATCCCAGACCAATAATTGCAAGGTTCCTGCATTTTCAGGATAAAATGCTTTATCTACAATACTATCGTAAAAATCAACCCATTTTTATAATGGCAATAAAATTCTGCTTTTTCAGGACTTCTCTAATGAGACCTCCCGGAAAAGGAGGGAACTCTTGAACTATTGAACTTCTGAATAGTATTTGTTAAATCGAATGTTACATTCGAAATTTCGAATGTGGACATTTGATCTAATAATAAACATTTGAATTAGAAAACTGTAAATATCATTCGATTATAGAATTTTTAAGAATATTAGTTCTTATCAATCTTTGATTATGTAAATTGAATTTCTACAATTAAAATTTTTCTAACATTCAAATTTGAATATAAACACATTCGTCCATTCTATTATACACACACACATACGTACATATAAATAAACTTCCAGAGGCACATACATACATACACAAACACATACATACATACATATAAATACACACGCACGCATGCGTACACACATAGGTAAATATAAATACACACGCACAGACACATACATACACACGCACACACATACATAGTTACATACATACATATACATACACGCACACACATACATACAAATACGCACACACAGACATACATACATAGTTAAACACACACACACACATACATATAAATACACACGCACAGACACATATTTACATACACACGCACACACACATACATACATATAAATACAAACACACACATTCATACATATGTACATATAATACACATGCACAGACACATACACACACATACCTATACAGACACATACATACCCAAGCACACACATACATATAAATACACACATACATATAAATACACACGCACATACACACCCACGCACACACATACATACATACATATAAATACACACGCACACACACATACATATAAATACACACACACTTACATACATAAACAGACACACACTTACATACATAAACAGACACACACATACATACATATAAATACACACACACTTACATACATACATACATATAAATACACACACACACACATACATACATATAAATACACACACACACATACAAACACACATACATACATATAAATACACAAACACACATACACACACACACATACATACATATAAATACACACACACATACACACACACACACATATAAATACACACACACACATACACACACACACATACAAACACACATACATACATATAAATACACACACACATACAAACACACATACATACATATATATACACATACACACATACACATACATACAAACACACATACATATAAATACACACACACACATACACACACACACATACAAACACACATACATACATATAAATACACACATTTTTCATGATTAAGATATTTCATGTTCACATTCACACAGCCTAAGACTAACTGGGTGATGCCCCTATATGCACAGCTGCAATAAAATGAATGTATTTCACACTAGCGGTATTACTGCTCCATAACACTTGCATTCTGGTCTCCGCTTGTTATTTAGGGCTAATGCTTTGTATAAAATTAATTATTGACTAAACGTTAGTAACAAAGACACAGGATGAAACCAATAGGCGTCTGGTGAGGGGGGACAAAATGTTGTAAATGCCCCCTGGAATGTTCCCCTTTATATAAAGTTCCCCGCTTGTGTCCGGTGATTTCAGCGAGCTGGCGCCATGTATATAATGATGTGCAGTTCATGTGTGCAAACAACCGCTCTCTCCGGCTGCACATGGTGACATAGACATTATTACATTACATTTGGGGTCACTTATGGTTTTGCCTCCCCTGAAACCTGCAAGGATGAAACCATCAGCTGTTAGACAAATTCCACTTAGTAAACCATTTTGTGTCCATTTGCCACGTTCATGTGATTTAAATGCTGCGCTGTAGAAATGCCATTTATTACAGTTTAATGTATATAAAAAGTAGCACTCGTGGGATTTTACACACGGTAAATATATTCTACAATGTACCTTCAGCTGCACTCATGGTCTCATTTGCTTTGTTTTCGGGCTCCTCTGGGTGACTGTGGTTTTGGGTAGGTGTGGTGGCATCTGCAAAAGACACAAATATCACAAAACTGCCGCATGGCTCCATCCTCCGCCCCCTGCACTGGTCTCCAATAAAATGTTGCATACTGTAATACAAGATAGGCCGGCTATCTTACAAAGCTCTGCACAATCAGGGCACACACTCTATAAAACAATTACTGTTCCCCTACGTCCCAACTTGCACCCACTGATCAGCTCATGCCCTGAAGCTAAATGTGCCAACAATACGATGTGCGAGCTTTTAGCCATAATGCTGCACCTCCCCAGTGCTGGGAAAGAAGCCCCTTCCCTGCATATGTTTAAACAAAGACTCAACACCTACTTGTTCATACAAATGGAAATCTCTAACTTCAAATGTCATGTGAGTAAAACGATTTGAGTCCAATCAGAAGTAAAGTGCTAAATTAGTTATTATTAATAAGACTGCTACAGTTATTATGACAACACTCACATATACGTTATTACAGATGTTTCGAATACAAATTCAACTTTTCCCAGTTATCAGACTTCTAACAGGTACGCTCGCCATTATTCCGGCCCAGTGTACCTGGTTTTCAATCCGCCACCCTGGAGGCTGCGGATGCCATAGGAATCAATGGGAGTCTGAAAGCAGCGAAAGCTTATGTTCGATGCTGCCAGATATCCCATTGATTTCTATGCTAGAATAAAAGTTATGTTTACACCTAACACCCAAACATAAACCCCGCATCTAAACACCCCTAATCTGCTGCCCCGACATCGCTGCCACCTACATAATGTTATTAACCCCTATTCCACTGCTCCCGGACCCCGCCGCAACATAAATAAACTTATTAACCCCAATCCTGACGCTCCCGGAGCCCACCGCAAATAAATAAATGTATTAACCCCTATCCTGTCGCAACTAAAATGTATTAACCCCTATCCCGTCACTCCCAGAGCCCATCACAACTAAATAAATGTATTAACCCCTATCCCGCCGCTCCCGGACCCCGCCGCAACTGACTGGAATAGCCAATAGAATGCAAACTCAATCTTATTGGCTGATTGCAACAGCCAATAGGATTTTTTCCCCTTTAATTCCGTTTGGCTGATAGAATTCTATCAGCCAATCGGAATGTAAGAGACGCCATCTTGGATGACGTCATTTAAAGGAAACTTCATTCTTCAAGAGACGTCGTAAGAGGATGCTCCGCGCCGAATGTCTTGAAGATGGAGCCGCTCCACGCCGGATGGATGAAGATAGAAGATGCCGTCTAGATGAAGACTGCTGCCCACTTGGATAAAGACTTCTGCTGGCTTCGCTGAGGACTTCTTGCGCTTGGATGAGGATGGATATCCGGTCTACGAAAACTGTAAGTGGATCTTCGGGGGTGTTAGTTTTTTTTTAAGGGTTAATTGGGTGGGTTTTAATTTTAGGTTAGGGACTTTGGGCAGTAAAAGAGCTGAATGCCCTTTTAAGGGCAATGACCATACAAATACCCTTTTCAGGGCAATGGGGAGTTTAGGTTTTTTTAGATAGGTTTTTATGTGTGGGTGGTGGGTTTTACTGTTGGGGGGTATTTGTATTTTTTTTTAAAGGTAAAAGAGCTGATTTCTTTAGGGCAATGCCCTTCAAAAGGCCCTTTTAAGGGCCATTGGTAGTTTAGTGTAGACTAGGGATTTTTTTTTATTTTGGGGGGGCTTTTTTATTTTGATAGGGCTATTAGATTAGGTGTAATTAGTTTAAATATTTGATAATTTATTTTTTATTTCGTGTAACTTAGTTATTTTTTTGTAACTTAGTAATTTTTTATAGTAGATTTAAATAACTTGAGTAGGGTTAGGTTTTTAGAAATGTAATATAGTTCATTTAATTTTTAGTTTAATGTTATTTTAGTATAATAGTTAGGGTAGATTAATTATTAGTTTAATATAGTTTAATGTAATAGTAGGATAATAGTTAAGGTAGGTTAATTAGTAGTTTAATATAGTTCATTTTAATTCTAAAGGTAAGTTTAAATTTATAATAAGATAGGGATTAGTTAATATTTTAAATTTAGTGGGTTGTTAGGTTTAGGGGTTAATAGCTTAATTTAGTTTCTGGCGATGTGGGGGTTTAGGGGTTAATAGGTTTAGTAAGTGGTAGTGATGTGGGAGGCCAGAGGTTTAGGGGTTAATACATTTATTTAGTTGCAGAGGGGTCTGGGAGCGGAGGGATAGGGGTTAATAACTTTATTACAGTTGCGGTTGGCTCCAGGAGTGGAGGGATTGGGGTTAATAACTTTATTAGAGTTGCGGTGGGCTCCGGGAGCAGCGGGATGGGGGTTAAACATTTTAGTATAGTGGCGGTGTTTAGTGAGAGGGTATAAATAAAGTTGGGGAAAAAGCCGAATAGCAGTGAGATCGATGACTGTTAGTTAACAACAGTCCGCTGCTCATCGCCCCGTACTTGGTGCGCGGCTTTTTGACAGCTTTTTTTATAAATAAGGAGAGCGTGTTCAGGTCCGCGGCCGCGATGTTAGGCGAGCGTATTGGTGACATCGAATGCAGCATAGTTGATGGCTTGATAATTCGGCCTCACAGCCACTAAATTATGCCAGGTCACTCACAGTATCAAATATTATACCGATAACTGAACCTAGAAATGTATTTGTGCTTTTGTACGATGTAACTATTCAGTGTAAGTGGAAATATGACTATATTCAGCTTCATACTGGTGCATTATCACCAATATGGTCCACAAATATTAGTAAAAAAGTTAAACGTTATATAAAATTGTTAATGATCTATTTGTAATTAGTTTCTTTTATAATATGGGTCTGTTCCTCTTTTCAAGGGTAGCAGCTGACAATAAAGATTTTACATCAGCTTTTAAATAAAAAAGAATTAGCAGATAGTGACAGCAAATTGTAAGCTAGAAATATATAGGGGCCCATCTATCAAGCGCCGAACGGAGCTTGATGGCCCCTGTTTCTGGCGAGTCTTCAGACTCACCAAAAACACAAGTTATGGAGCAGCGGTCACAAAGACCACTGCTCCATAACCCTGTCTGCCTGCTCTGAGCAGACGGACAGGAATCACCGGAATTCAACCCGATCATCGGGTTGATTGACACACCCTGCTGGCGGCCCATTGGCTGCGAGTCTGCAGGGGACGGCGTTGTGCCAGCAGCTCTTGTGAGCTCTCCGCATTCAGCGATGTCTTGCGGACCTGATCCGCACTGTCGGACATTTGATAAATAAGCCCCAGAGTGACAGTAACACTAGCATCTGCCCTAAAAAGTAACAGCAAACTGTGATCTGGCGTGTCAGCTATGTGCCAAATCACTGGAGTCTAAACCATGATCTCTAGGAATAGAACGGTCAGTGTTCAGTAAGATTAATATGTAATATAAATCACAGTGACATGAGGCAAAAGAGAATACTGACAAAGGAAACTTTATTCATCAATGCAGTGAAATCATTTTGCAACGTGGTACTAACAAATCACAATATAATATATCACAGCAACAACAAATATATATATTATACCAAAAATAATACACCGAATTTGCTATATCTATAGATGTTAACTAAACTTTATTAAGTGTCCTCACTTGCAAACACAAGAAGCAAATAAAGTTATCCGGCTACAACCATCATATATTTGGGCTATGTCATAAGGAAGTACTAAAATGCCGCAGCCTCCACCATTCCCAGCTGGTGAATTACAAATTTTAGATTTATGGAATGGACCGGTAATTCCCAAAGTGCATACTTTCCGTCACGTTATCACAAAAAATTCACCTTTGATGGGAGAGACAGATTGATAAACTTCCTTATCTGTGTCTAGACTGGTTTGTCATTTATCAGTCATCCACCACCTCTCATTATGTCAATTCGAACATGATAATATAGCCAGTTTTTTTTTGTTTTTATTATATTTGTTGGACTGTAATTTGGACATTTTCACTAAGGTTCACTTCTGCTTTTTGAAAGTTAAGTAAATGGACCCTTTAATTTGTGTCATACAACCAACTGCTGACTCTCTGAGCAGGCACGGTGTTTGAATGCTTGTGCACTCACAACATATGTGTGTATACTGCTGAACAAAAAGTACATTTTTTACTATAATAATTTTGACTAATGGAAGTATATTGCAAAAATGATTCTATTCAATGTTGACCTTTCCATCCCTTTAAGATACACGCAGACAGGTTGCGCTGGGGGTGGCTAACAAAGCTGAACACATAATACTAGTTAAGGGGGTCTGCATTTAGTAATTTAATTTCCCTTTTTTTCTTCCCCCTTTGTCTTGAGCGCAGAACAAAAGGTGTAAAAATGAACTGCCCTGCATGTTTATGGCTGTTGACTCCTTTGATAACAGGGGATGCTGGGATAATGATTTGAATGGTAAGCCCCTCCCATCTCACGTCCCACAATGCCACTGATCCCTGGTTTGCTTGTATGATGGCAACCTACATAAACAAGCCACGTGACTTCTAAACTTACCCACATGTGATTTGTTTTCTGGGGGAGGAACTGTTGGGTTTTCTACAAAAAAAGGAAAAACCACAGAAGTGTCACATTTAAAAAAGGTAAAAAATAACTGATTTGTTTCTATATGAGCATCGTTGTTGGCCTGAATCCTGCGTATATCCCAAGTGTTTAGCTACAACTTCTTGTAAATCAATGGGTACAAATGTCCTTCACAACAATGCATTGTGGGCATTTAGTGGCCAGGGGAAAGCTCCAGAGGCAACAGTGCCCTTACAGAATGATGTTGTCAAGTTCCTTTAGATAAAAAGAGAATTTTTAAAGCCTCTTCCCTTTATTAGATTAACCCTTTAACCCGTTCTGTGCTCACTATTGCCTATAGTGTCTTTTGTCTATAGGCTAAATGACAAGAGTTCTGTGTCCCTTGTTATTTATAAGGGTCGATAAGATTCACCCAGTGATGTATAGTAATATGATGTCACACAATAATAGGGGGCCCCTATACATTTCTGTATTACCGATAGAGTACTGAGGTGCTATTATGAGGCCTGTATCAGCTGCTGAACCCTATAGGGGCACATAACAAGCAGGAAACGCATGCAGCACTGAACAACAGCGAGGCTTTCTATGGAGGGGCTGAGGTTATTATACAGACAACATCTTCATCTCTTGGTTACGTAAGGGGGAATGAGACCCCTCATAAGAGTGATAGGTCACATCCCCTCTAATTAGTGATAACTGTGGGGATCATATGCAATCTGTAGGCTCCTGCTGAAACTACTACATTATTTATATACCTGTAGGATCTATAAAACATTCTGTAACTAACAAAACACATGAATTTAAATATTCTGATCTACTGACCTAATGGATATTTGCAGATAAAATTGTTCAGCATATTGCATCGGTCGTCATTCCACTGGAACTTGTAGGGACCCCCCACGCCAGGGGGTGCAGAAGGTTGGTGATACATTACTACACACACCTCACTTCCGCAGGATGGCTCATCCACATACCAGTTCCTAAACCACACAATAAAGATGGTTAGTAACACTCATGTAACAGCAGTACTGTCAGTAACAGACATTACTAAATCGCACAGTACATATGGTTAGTAACACTCATGTAACAGCAGTACTGTCAGTAACAGACATTACTAAATCGCACAGTACATATGGTTAGTAACACTCATGTAACAGCAGTACTGTCAGTAACAGAAATTACTAAATCGCACAGTACAGATGGTTAGTAATACTCATGTAACAGCAGTACTGTCAGTGACAGACATTACTAAATCATACAATAAAGATGGTTAGTGATACTCATGTAACAGCAGCACTGTCAGTAACAGACATTACTAAATCATACAATAAAGAATGTTAGTAATAATCATGTAACAGCAGTACTGTCAGTAACAGACATTACTAAATCGCACAGTAGAGATGGTTAGTAATACTCATGTAACAGCAGTACTGTCAGTAACAGACATTACTAAATCGCACAGTACAGATGGTTAGTAATACTCATGTAACAGCTGTACTGTCAGTGACAGTCATTACTAAATCATACAATAAAGATGGTTAGTAATACTCATGTAACAGCAGTACTGTCAGTAACAGACATTACTAAATCGCACAGTACATATGGTTAGTAACACTCATGTAACAGCAGTACTGTCAGTAACAGACATTACTAAATCATACAGTACAGATGGTTAGTAATACTCATGTAACAGCAGTACTGTCAGTGACAGACATTACTAAATCACACAGTACAGATGGTTAGTAACACTCATGTAACAGCAGTACTGTCAGTAACAGACATTACTAAATCACACAGTACAGATGGTTAGTAATACTCATGTAACAGCAGTACTGTCAGTAACAGACATTACTAAATCGCACAGTACAGATGGTTAGTAATACTCATGTAACAGCAGTACTGTCAGTAACAGACATTACTAAATCACACAATAAAGATGGTTAGTAACACTCATGTAACAGCAGTACTGTCAGTAACAGACATTACTAAATCGCACAGTACAGATGGTTAGTAATACTCATGTAACAGCAGTACTGTCAGTGACAGACATTACTAAATCATACAATAAAGATGGTTAGTGATACTCATGTAACAGCAGCACTGTCAGTAACAGACATTACTAAATCATACAATAAAGATGGTTAGTAATAATCATGTAACAGCAGTACTGTCAGTAACAGACATTACTAAATCGCACAGTAGAGATGGTTAGTAATACTCATGTAACAGCAGTACTGTCAGTAACAGACATTACTAAATCGCACAGTACAGATGGTTAGTAATACTCATGTAACAGCTGTACTGTCAGTGACAGTCATTACTAAATCATACAATAAAGATGGTTAGTAATACTCATGTAACAGCAGTACTGTCAGTAACAGACATTACTAAATTGCACAGTACATATGGTTAGTAACACTCATGTAACAGCAGTACTGTCAGTAACAGACATTACTAAATCATACAGTACAGATGGTTAGTAATACTCATGTAACAGCAGTACTGTCAGTGACAGACATTACTAAATCACACAGTACAGATGGTTAGTAACACTCATGTAACAGCAGTACTGTCAGTAACAGACATTACTAAATCACACAGTACAGATGGTTAGTAATACTCATGTAACAGCAGTACTGTCAGTAACAGACATTACTAAATCGCACAGTACAGATGGTTAGTAATACTCATGTAACAGCAGTACTGTCAGTAACAGACATTACTAAATCACACAATAAAGATGGTTAGTAACACTCATGTAACAGCAGTACTGTCAGTAACAGACATTACTAAATCACACAGTACAGATGGTTAGTAATACTCATGTAACAGCAGTACTGTCAGTAACAGACATTACTAAATCACACAATAAAGATGGTTAGTAACACTCATGTAACAGCAGTACTGTCAGTAACAGACATTACTAAATCACACAGTAGAGATGGTTAGTAATACTCATGTAACAGCAGTACTGTCAGTAACAGACATTACTAAATCGCACAGTACAGATGGTTAGTAATACTCATGTAACAGCTGTACTGTCAGTGACAGTCATTACTAAATCATACAATAAAGATGGTTAGTAATACTCATGTAACAGCAGTACTGTCAGTAACAGACATTACTAAATCGCACAGTACATATGGTTAGTAACACTCATGTAACAGCAGTACTGTCAGTAACAGACATTACTAAATCATACAGTACAGATGGTTAGTAATACTCATGTAACAGCAGTACTGTCAGTGACAGACATTACTAAATCACACAGTACAGATGGTTAGTAACACTCATGTAACAGCAGTACTGTCAGTAACAGACATTACTAAATCACACAGTACAGATGGTTAGTAATACTCATGTAACAGCAGTACTGTCAGTAACAGACATTACTAAATCGCACAGTACAGATGGTTAGTAATACTCATGTAACAGCAGTACTGTCAGTAACAGACATTACTAAATCACACAATAAAGATGGTTAGTAACACTCATGTAACAGCAGTACTGTCAGTAACAGACATTACTAAATCACACAGTACAGATGGTTAGTAATACTCATGTAACAGCAGTACTGTCAGTAACAGACATTACTAGATCATACAGTACAGATGGTTAGTAATAATCATGTAACAGCAGTACTGTCAGCGACAGACATTACTAAATCATACAGTACAGATGGTTAGTAATACTCATGTAACAGCAGTACTGTCAGTAACAGACATTACTAAATCATACAATAAAGATGGTTAGTAATAATCATGTAACAGCAGTACTGTCAGTAACAGACATTACTAAATCATACAGTACAGATGGTTAGTAATACTCATGTAACAGCAGTACTGTCAGTAACAGACATTACTAAATCGCACAGTACAGATGGTTAGTAATACTCATGTAACAGCTGTACTGTCAGTGACAGTCATTACTAAATCGCACAGTACAGATGGTTAGTAATACTCATGTAACAGCTGTACTGTCAGTGACAGTCATTACTAAATCATACAATAAAGATGGTTAGTAATACTCATGTAACAGCAGTACTGTCAGTAACAGACATTACTAAATCGCACAGTACATATGGTTAGTAACACTCATGTAACAGCAGTACTGTCAGTAACAGACATTACTAAATCATACAGTACAGATGGTTAGTAATACTCATGTAACAGCAGTACTGTCAGTGACAGACATTACTAAATCACACAGTACAGATGGTTAGTAACACTCATGTAACAGCAGTACTGTCAGTAACAGACATTACTAAATCACACAGTACAGATGGTTAGTAATACTCATGTAACAGCAGTACTGTCAGTAACAGACATTACTAAATCGCACAGTACAGATGGTTAGTAATACTCATGTAACAGCAGTACTGTCAGTAACAGACATTACTAAATCACACAATAAAGATGGTTAGTAACACTCATGTAACAGCAGTACTGTCAGTAACAGACATTACTAAATCACACAGTACAGATGGTTAGTAATACTCATGTAACAGCAGTACTGTCAGTAACAGACATTACTAGATCATACAGTACAGATGGTTAGTAATAATCATGTAACAGCAGTACTGTCAGCGACAGACATTACTAAATATACAGATGGTTAGTAATACTCATGTAACAGCAGTACTGTCAGTAACAGACATTACTAAATCATACAATAAAGATGGTTAGTAATAATCATGTAACAGCAGTACTGTCAGTAACAGACATTACTAAATCATACAGTACAGATGGTTAGTAATACTCATGTAACAGCAGTACTGTCAGTAACAGACATTACTAAATCGCACAGTACAGATGGTTAGTAATACTCATGTAACAGCTGTACTGTCAGTGACAGTCATTATTAAATCATACAATAAAGATGGTTAGTAATACTCATGTAACAGCAGTACTGTCAGCGACAGACATTACTAAATCATACAATAAAGATGGTTAGTAATAATCATGTAACAGCAGTACTGTCAGTAACATACATTACTAAATCATACAGTACAGATGGTTAGTAATACTCATGTAACAGCAGTACTGTCAGTGACAGACATTACTAAATCAAACAATAAAGATGGTTAGTAATACTCATGTAACAGCAGTACTGTCAGTGACAGACATTACTAAATCATACAATAAAGATGGTTAGTGATACTCATGTAACAGCTGTACTGTCAGTGACAGTCATTACTAAATCATACAATAAAGATGGTTAGTAATACTCATGTAACAGCAGTACTGTCAGTAACAGACATTACTAAATCATACAATAAAGATGGTTAGTAATACTCATGTAACAGCAGTACTGTCAGTAACAGACATTACTAAATCATACAGTACAGATGGTTAGTAATACTCATGTAACAGCAGTACTGTCAGTAACAGACATTACTAAATCATACAGTACAGATGGTTAGTGATACTCATGTAACAGCAGTACTGTCAGTAACAGACATTACTAAATCATACAGTACAGATGGTTAGTAATACTCATGTAACAGCAGCACTGTCAGTAACAGACATTACTAAATCACACAATAAAGATGGTTAGTGATACTCATGTAACAGCATTACTGTCAGTGACAGACATTACTAAATCATACAGTACAGATGGTTAGTAATACTCATGTAACAGCAGCACTGTCAGTAACAGACATTACTAAATCATACAATAAAGATGGTTAGTAATACTCATGTAACAGCAGTACTGTCAGTAACAGACATTACTAAATCATACAGTACAGATGGTTAGTAATACTCATGTAACAGCAGTACTGTCAGTGACAGACATTACTAAATCATACAGTACAGATGGTTAGTAATACTCATGTAACAGCAGTACTGTCAGTGACAGACATTACTAAATCATACAATAAAGATGGTTAGTGAAACTCATGTAACAGCAGCACTGTCAGTAACAGACATTACTAAATCATACAATAAAGATGGTTAGTAATAATCATGTAACAGCAGTACTGTCAGTAACAGACATTACTAAATCGCACAGTACAAATGGTTAGTAATACTCATGTAACAGCAGTACTGTCAGTAACAGACATTACTAAATCATACAGTACAGATGGTTAGTAATACTCATGTAACAGCAGTACTGTTAGTGACAGACATTACTAAATCATACAATAAAGATGGTTAGTAATACTCAT
The DNA here is from genome assembly GCF_027579735.1 of Bombina bombina. Taxonomy (NCBI): domain Eukaryota; kingdom Metazoa; phylum Chordata; class Amphibia; order Anura; family Bombinatoridae; genus Bombina; species Bombina bombina. The sequence continues at coordinate 5,684,549 of NC_069506.1, read as the reverse complement.
GTAACAGCAGCACTGTCAGTGACAGACATTACTAAATCATACAATAAAGATGGTTAGTAATACTCATGTAACAGCAGTACTGTCAGTGACAGACATTACTAAATCATACAATAAAGATGGTTAGTAATACTCATGTAACAGCAGTACTGTCAGTGACAGACATTACTAAATCGCACAGTACAGATGGTTAGTAATACTCATGTAACAGCAGTACTGTCAGTGACAGACATTACTAAATCATACAATAAAGATGGTTAGTGATACTCATGTAACAGCAGCACTGTCAGTAACAGACATTACTAAATCATACAATAAAGATGGTTAGTAATAATCATGTAACAGCAGTACTGTCAGTAACAGACATTACTAAATCGCACAGTAGAGATGGTTAGTAATACTCATGTAACAGCAGTACTGTCAGTAACAGACATTACTAAATCGCACAGTACAGATGGTTAGTAATACTCATGTAACAGCTGTACTGTCAGTGACAGTCATTACTAAATCATACAATAAAGATGGTTAGTAATACTCATGTAACAGCAGTACTGTCAGCGACAGACATTACTAAATCATACAGTACAGATGGTTAGTAATACTCATGTAACAGCAGTACTGTCAGTAACAGACATTACTAAATCATACAATAAAGATGGTTAGTAATACTCATGTAACAGCAGTACTGTCAGTGACAGACATTACTAAATCACAGAATAAAGATGGTTAGTAATACTCATGTAACAGTAGTACTGTCAGTAACAGACATTACTAAATCGCACAGTACAGATGGTTAGTAATACTCATGTAACAGCAGTACTGTCAGTAACAGACATTATTAAATCACACAGTACAGATGGTTAGTAATACTCATGTAACAGCAGTACTGTCAGTGACAGACATTACTAAATCACAGAATAAAGATGATTAGTAATACTCATGTAACAGCAGTACTGTCAGTGACAGACATTACTAAATCACAGAATAAAGATGGTTAGTAATACTCATGTAACAGCAGTACCTTTCAGTGACAGACATTACTAAATCACAGAATAAAGATGATTAGTAATACTCATGTAACAGCAGTACTGTCAGTGACAGACATTACTAAATCACAGAATAAAGATGGTTAGTAATACTCATGTAAAAGCAGTACTGTAAGTGACAGACATTACTAAATCACAGAATAAAGATGGTTAGTAATGCTCATGTAACAGCAGTACTGTCAGTGACAGACATTACTAAATCACAGAATAAAGATGATTAGTAATACTCATGTAACAGCAGTACTGTCAGTGACAGACATTACTAAATCACAGAATAAAGATGGTTAGTAATAATCATGTAACAGCAGTACTGTCAGTGACAGACATTACTAAATCACAGAATAAAGATGGTTAGTAATACTCATGTAACAGCAGTACTGTCAGTAACAGACATTACTAAATCGCACAGTACAGATGGTTAGTAATACTCATGTAACAGCAGTACTGTCAGTAACAGACATTACTAAATCACACAGTACAGATGGTTAGTAATACTCATGTAACAGCAGTACTGTCAGTGACAGACATTACTAAATCACAGAATAAAGATGATTAGTAATACTCATGTAACAGCAGTACTGTCAGTGACAGACATTACTAAATCACAGAATAAAGATGGTTAGTAATACTCATGTAACAGCAGTACTGTCAGTGACAGACATTACTAAATCACAGAATAAAGATGATTAGTAATACTCATGTAACAGCAGTACTGTCAGTGACAGACATTACTAAATCACAGAATAAAGATGGTTAGTAATACTCATGTAACAGCAGTACTGTCAGTGACAGACATTACTAAATCACAGAATAAAGATGGTTAGTAATACTCATGTAACAGCAGTACTGTCAGTGACAGACATTACTAAATCACAGAATAAAGATGATTAGTAATACTCATGTAACAGCAGTACTGTCAGTGACAGACATTACTAAATCACAGAATAAAGATGGTTAGTAATAATCATGTAACAGCAGTACTGTCAGTGACAGACATTACTAAATCACAGAATAAAGATGGTTAGTAATACTCATGTAACAGCAGTACTGTCAGTGACAGACATTACTAAATCACAGAATAAAGATGGTTAGTAATACTCAAGTAACAGCAGTACTGTCAGTGACAGACATTACTAAATCACAGAATAAAGATGATTAGTAATACTCATGTAACAGCAGTACTGTCAGTGACAGACATTACTAAATCACAGAATAAAGATGGTTAGTAATAATCATGTAACAGCAGTACTGTCAGTGACAGACATTACTAAATCACAGAATAAAGATGGTTAGTAATACTCATGTAACAGCAGTACTGTCAGTGACAGACATTACTAAATCACAGAATAAAGATGGTTAGTAATACTCATGTAACAGCAGTACTGTTAGTGACAGACATTACTAAATCATACAATAAAGATGGTTAGTAATACTCATGTAACAGCAGCACTGTCAGTGACAGACATTACTAAATCATACAATAAAGATGGTTAGTAATACTCATGTAACAGCAGTACTGTCAGTGACAGACATTACTAAATCATACAATAAAGATGGTTAGTAATACTCATGTAACAGCAGTACTGTCAGTGACAGACATTACTAAATCGCACAGTACAGATGGTTAGTAATACTCATGTAACAGCAGTACTGTCAGTGACAGACATTACTAAATCATACAATAAAGATGGTTAGTGATACTCATGTAACAGCAGCACTGTCAGTAACAGACATTACTAAATCATACAATAAAGATGGTTAGTAATAATCATGTAACAGCAGTACTGTCAGTAACAGACATTACTAAATCGCACAGTAGAGATGGTTAGTAATACTCATGTAACAGCAGTACTGTCAGTAACAGACATTACTAAATCGCACAGTACAGATGGTTAGTAATACTCATGTAACAGCTGTACTGTCAGTGACAGTCATTACTAAATCATACAATAAAGATGGTTAGTAATACTCATGTAACAGCAGTACTGTCAGCGACAGACATTACTAAATCATACAGTACAGATGGTTAGTAATACTCATGTAACAGCAGTACTGTCAGTAACAGACATTACTAAATCATACAATAAAGATGGTTAGTAATACTCATGTAACAGCAGTACTGTCAGTGACAGACATTACTAAATCACAGAATAAAGATGGTTAGTAATACTCATGTAACAGTAGTACTGTCAGTAACAGACATTACTAAATCGCACAGTACAGATGGTTAGTAATACTCATGTAACAGCAGTACTGTCAGTAACAGACATTATTAAATCACACAGTACAGATGGTTAGTAATACTCATGTAACAGCAGTACTGTCAGTGACAGACATTACTAAATCACAGAATAAAGATGATTAGTAATACTCATGTAACAGCAGTACTGTCAGTGACAGACATTACTAAATCACAGAATAAAGATGGTTAGTAATACTCATGTAACAGCAGTACCTTTCAGTGACAGACATTACTAAATCACAGAATAAAGATGATTAGTAATACTCATGTAACAGCAGTACTGTCAGTGACAGACATTACTAAATCACAGAATAAAGATGGTTAGTAATACTCATGTAAAAGCAGTACTGTAAGTGACAGACATTACTAAATCACAGAATAAAGATGGTTAGTAATGCTCATGTAACAGCAGTACTGTCAGTGACAGACATTACTAAATCACAGAATAAAGATGATTAGTAATACTCATGTAACAGCAGTACTGTCAGTGACAGACATTACTAAATCACAGAATAAAGATGGTTAGTAATAATCATGTAACAGCAGTACTGTCAGTGACAGACATTACTAAATCACAGAATAAAGATGGTTAGTAATACTCATGTAACAGCAGTACTGTCAGTAACAGACATTACTAAATCGCACAGTACAGATGGTTAGTAATACTCATGTAACAGCAGTACTGTCAGTAACAGACATTACTAAATCACACAGTACAGATGGTTAGTAATACTCATGTAACAGCAGTACTGTCAGTGACAGACATTACTAAATCACAGAATAAAGATGATTAGTAATACTCATGTAACAGCAGTACTGTCAGTGACAGACATTACTAAATCACAGAATAAAGATGGTTAGTAATACTCATGTAACAGCAGTACTGTCAGTGACAGACATTACTAAATCACAGAATAAAGATGATTAGTAATACTCATGTAACAGCAGTACTGTCAGTGACAGACATTACTAAATCACAGAATAAAGATGGTTAGTAATACTCATGTAACAGCAGTACTGTCAGTGACAGACATTACTAAATCACAGAATAAAGATGGTTAGTAATACTCATGTAACAGCAGTACTGTCAGTGACAGACATTACTAAATCACAGAATAAAGATGATTAGTAATACTCATGTAACAGCAGTACTGTCAGTGACAGACATTACTAAATCACAGAATAAAGATGGTTAGTAATAATCATGTAACAGCAGTACTGTCAGTGACAGACATTACTAAATCACAGAATAAAGATGGTTAGTAATACTCATGTAACAGCAGTACTGTCAGTGACAGACATTACTAAATCACAGAATAAAGATGGTTAGTAATACTCAAGTAACAGCAGTACTGTCAGTGACAGACATTACTAAATCACAGAATAAAGATGATTAGTAATACTCATGTAACAGCAGTACTGTCAGTGACAGACATTACTAAATCACAGAATAAAGATGGTTAGTAATAATCATGTAACAGCAGTACTGTCAGTGACAGACATTACTAAATCACAGAATAAAGATGGTTAGTAATACTCATGTAACAGCAGTACTGTCAGTGACAGACATTACTAAATCACAGAATAAAGATGGTTAGTAATACTCATGTAACAGCAATACTGTCAGTGACAGACATTACTAAATCACAGAATAAAGATGATTAGTAATACTCATGTAACAGCAGTACTGTCAGTGACAGACATTACTAAATCATACAGTACAGATGGTTAGTAATACTCATGTAACAGCAGTACTGTCAGTGACAGACATTACTAAATCACAGAATAAAGATGGTTAGTAATAATAATGTAACAGCAGTACTGTCAGTGACAGACATTACTAAATCACAGAATAAAGATGGTTAGTAATACTCATGTAACAGCAGTACTGTCAGTGACAGACATTACTAAATCATACAGTACAGATGGTTAGTAATACTCATGTAACAGCAGTACTGTCAGTGACAGACATTACTAAATCATACAATAAAGATGGTTAGTAATACTCATGTAACAGCAGTACTGTCAGTAACAGACATTACTAAATCACACAGTACAGATGGTTAGTAATACTCATGTAACAGCAGTACTGTCAGTGACAGACATTACTAAATCATACAATAAAGATGGTTAGTAATACTCATGTAACAGCAGTACTGTCAGCGACAGACATTACTAAATCATACAGTACAGATGGTTAGTAATACTCATGTAACAGCAGTACTGTCAGTGACAGACATTACTAAATCATACAGTACAGATGGTTAGTAACACTCATGTAACAGCAGTACTGTCAGTGACAGACATTACTAAATCATACAGTACAGATGGTTAGTAATACTCATGTAACAGCAGTACTGTCAGTGACAGACATTACTAAATCACAGAATAAAGATGATTAGTAATACTCATGTAACAGCAGTACTGTCAGTGACAGACATTACTAAATCACAGAATAAAGATGGTTAGTAATACTCATGTAACAGCAGTACTGTCAGTGACAGACATTACTAAATCACAGAATAAAGATGGTTAGTAATACTCATGTAACAGCAGTACTGTCAGTAACAGACATTACTAAATCACAGAATAAAGATGGTTAGTAATACTCATGTAACAGCAGTACTGTCAGTGACAGACATTACTAAATCACAGAATAAAGATGGTTAGTAATACTCATGTAACAGCAGTACTGTCAGTGACAGACATTACTAAATCATACAATAAAGATGGTTAGTAATACTCATGTAACAGCAGTACTGTCAGTGACAGACATTACTAAATCACAGAATAAAGATGGTTAGTAATAATCATGTAACAGCAGTACTGTCAGTGACAGACATTACTAAATCACAGAATAAAGATGGTTAGTAATACTCATGTAACAGCAGTACTGTCAGTGACAGACATTACTAAATCACAGAATAAAGATGGTTAGTAATACTCATGTAACAGCAGTACTGTCAGTGACAGACATTACTAAATCACAGAATAAAGATGATTAGTAATACTCATGTAACAGCAGTACTGTCAGTGACAGACATTACTAAATCACAGAATAAAGATGGTTAGTAATACTCAAGTAACAGCAGTACTGTCAGTGACAGACATTACTAAATCACAGAATAAAGATGATTAGTAATACTCATGTAACAGCAGTACTGTCAGTGACAGACATTACTAAATCACAGAATAAAGATGGTTAGTAATACTCATGTAACAGCAGTACTGTCAGTGACAGACATTACTAAATCACAGAATAAAGATGGTTAGTAATACTCATGTAACAGCAGTACTGTCAGTGACAGACATTACTAAATCACAGAATAAAGATGGTTAGTAATACTCATGTAACAGCAGTACTGTCAGTGACAGACATTACTAAATCACAGAATAAAGATGGTTAGTAATACTCATGTAACAGCAGTACTGTCAGTGACAGACATTACTAAATCACAGAATAAAGATGGTTAGTAATACTCATGTAACAGCAGTACTGTCAGTGACAGACATTACTAAATCACAGAATAAAGATGGTTAGTAATAATAATGTAACAGCAGTACTGTCAGTGACAGACATTACTAAATCACAGAATAAAGATGGTTAGTAATACTCATGTAACAGCAGTACTGTCAGTGACAGACATTACTAAATCACAGAATAAAGATTGTTAGTAATACTCATGTAACAGCAGTACTGTCAGTGACAGACATTACTAAATCACAGAATAAAGATGGTTAGTAATACTCATTTAACAGCAGTACTGTCAGTGACAGACATTACTAAATCACAGAATAAAGATGGTTAGTAATACTCATGTAACAGCAGTACTGTCAGTGACAGACATTACTAAATCACAGAATAAAGATGGTTAGTAATACTCATGTAACAGCAGTACTGTCAGTGACAGACATTACTAAATCACAGAATAAAGATGATTAGTAATACTCATGTAACAGCAGTACTGTCAGTGACAGACATTACTAAATCACAGAATAAAGATGGTTAGTAATACTCATGTAACAGCAGTACTGTCAGTGACAGACATTACTAAATCACAGAATAAAGATGGTTAGTAATACTCATGTAACAGCAGTACTGTCAGTGACAGACATTACTAAATCATACAGTACAGATAGTTAGTAATACTCATGTAACAGCAGTACTGTCAGTGACAGACATTACTAAATCACAGAATAAAGATGGTTAGTAATAATAATGTAACAGCAGTACTGTCAGTGACAGACATTACTAAATCACAGAATAAAGATGGTTAGTAATACTCATGTAACAGCAGTACTGTCAGTGACAGACATTACTAAATCACAGAATAAAATGGTTAGTAATACTCATTTAACAGCAGTACTGCCAGTGACAGACATTACTAAATCACAGAATAAAGATGATTAGTAATACTCATGTAACAGCAGTACTGTCAGTGACAGACATTACTAAATCACAGAATAAAGATGGTTAGTAATACTCATGTAACAGCAGTACTGTCAGTAACAGACATTACTAAATCACAGAATAAAGATGGTTAGTAATACTCATGTAACAGCAGTACTGTCAGTGACAGACATTACTAAATCACAGAATAAAGATGGTTAGTAATACTCAGGTAACAGCAGTACTGTCAGTGACAGACATTACTAAATCACAGAATAAAGATGGTTAGTAATACTCATGTAACAGCAGTACTGTCAGTGACAGACATTACTAAATCACAGAATAAAGATGGTTAGTAATACTCATGTAACAGCAGTACTGTCAGTGACAGACATTACTAAATCACAGAATAAAGATGGTTAGTAATACTCATGTAACAGCAGTACTGTCAGTAACAGACATTACTAAATCACACAGTACAGATGGTTAGTAATACTCATGTAACAGCACTACTGTCAGTAACAGACATTACTAAATCACAGAATACAGATGGTTAGTAATACTCATGTAACAGCAGTACTGTCAGTGACAGACATTACTAAATCACACAGTAAAGATGGTTAGTAATACTCATGTAACAGCAGTACTGTCAGTGACAGACATTACTAAATCACAGAATAAAGATGATTAGTAATACTCATGTAACAGCAGTACTGTCAGTGACAGACATTACTAAATCACAGAACAAAGATGGTTAGTAATACTCATGTAACAGCAGTACTGTCAGTGACAGACATTACTAAATCACAGAACAAAGATGGTTAGTAATACTCATGTAACAGCAGTACTGTCAGTGACAGACATTACTAAATCACACAGTACAGATGGTTAGTAATACTCATGTAACAGCAGTACTGTCAGTGACAGACATTACTAAATCATACAATAAAGATGGTTAGTAATACTCATGTAACAGCAGTACTGTCAGTAACAGACATTACTAAATCACACAGTACAGATGGTTAGTAATACTGATGTAACAGCAGTACTGTCAGTAACAGACATTACTAAATCACAGAATAAAGATGGTTAGTAATACTCATGTAACAGCAGTACTGTCAGTAACAGACATTACTAAATCACACAGTACAGATGGTTAGTAATACTCATGTAACAGCAGTACTGTCAGTAACAGACATTACTAAATCACACAGTACAGATGGTTAGTAATACTCATGTAACAGCAGTACTGTCAGTAACAGACATTACTAAATCACACAGTACAGATGGTTAGTAATACTCATGTAACAGCAGTACTGTCAGTAACAGACATTACTAAATCACACAGTACAGATGGTTAGTAATACTCATGTAACAGCAGTACTGTCAGTAACAGACATTACTAAATCATACAATAAAGATGGTTAGTAATACTCATGTAACAGCAGTACTGTCAGTGACAGACATTACTAAATCATACAGTACAGATGGTTAGTAATACTCATGTAACAGCAGTACTGTCAGTGACAGACATAACTAAATCATACAGTACAGATGGTTAGTAATACTCATGTAACAGCAGTACTGTCAGTAACAGACATTACTAAATCACACAGTACAGATGGTTAGTAATACTCATGTAACAGCAGTACTGTCAGTAACAGACATTACTAAATCACACAGTACAGATGGTTAGTAATACTCATGTAACAGCAGTACTGTCAGTAACAGACATTACTAAATCACACAGTACAGATGGTTAGTAATACTCATGTAACAGCAGTACTGTCAGTAACAGACATTACTAAATCACACAGTACAGATGGTTAGTAATACTCATGTAACAGCAGTACTGTCAGTAACAGACATTACTAAATCACACAGTACAGATGGTTAGTAATACTCATGTAACAGCAGTACTGTCAGTAACAGACATTACTAAATCATACAATAAAGATGGTTAGTAATACTCATGTAACAGCAGTACTGTCAGTAACAGACATTACTAAATCACACAATAAAGATGGTTAGTAATACTCATGTAACAGCAGTACTGTCAGTGACAGACATTACTAAATCACAGAATAAAGATGGTTAGTAATACTCATGTAACAGCAGTACTGTCAGTGACAGACATTACTAAATCACACAATAAAGATGGTTAGTAATACTCATGTAACAGCAGTACTGTCAGTGACAGACATTACTAAATCGCACAGTACAGATGGTTAGTAATACTCATGTAACAGCAGTACTGTCAGTAACAGACATTACTAAATCATACAGTACAGGTGGTTAGTAATAATCATGTAACAGCAGTACTGTCAGTAACAGACATTACTAAATCACACAGTACAAATGGTTAGTAATACTCATGTAACAGCAGTACTGTCAGCAACAGACATTACTAAATCACACAGTACAGATGGTTAGTAATACTCATGTAACAGCAGTACTGTCAGTAACAGACATTACTAAATCACAGAATAAAGATGATTAGTAATACTCATGTAACAGCAGTACTGTCAGTGACAGACATTACTAAATCACACAATAAAGATGGTTAGTAATACTCATGTAACAGCAGTACTGTCAGTGACAGACATTACTAAATCACACAATAAAGATGGTTAGTAATACTCATGTAACAGTAGTACTGTCAGTAACATACATTACTAAATCACAGAATAAAGATGATTAGTAATACTCATGTAACAGCAGTACTGTCAGTGACAGACATTACTAAATCACACAATAAAGATGGTTAGTAATACTCATGTAACAGTAGTACTGTCAGTGACAGACATTACTAAATCACACAATAAAGATGGTTAGTAATACTCATGTAACAGCAGTACTGTCAGTGACAGACATTACTAAATCATACAATAAAGATGGTTAGTAATACTCATGTAACAGCAGTACTGTCAGTGACAGACATTACTAAATCACAGAATAAAGATGATTAGTAATACTCATGTAACAGCAGTACTGTCAGTGACAGACATTACTAAATCATACAATAAAGATGGTTAGTAATACTCATGTAACAGCAGTACTGTCAGTAACAGACATTACTAAATCACAGAATAAAGATGATTAGTAATACTCATGTAACAGCAGTACTGTCAGTGACAGACATTACTAAATCACACAATAAAGATGGTTAGTAATACTCATGTAACAGCAGTACTGTCAGTGACAGACATTACTAAATCACAGAATAAAGATGGTTAGTAATACTCATGTAACAGTAGTACTGTCAGTAACATACATTACTAAATCACAGAATAAAGATGATTAGTAATACTCATGTAACAGCAGTACTGTCAGTGACAGACATTACTAAATCACACAATAAAGATGGTTAGTAATACTCATGTAACAGTAGTACTGTCAGTGACAGACATTACTAAATCACACAATAAAGATGGTTAGTAATACTCATGTAACAGCAGTACTGTCAGTGACAGACATTACTAAATCATACAATAAAGATGGTTAGTAATACTCATGTAACAGCAGTACTGTCAGTGACAGACATTACTAAATCATACAATAAAGATGGTTATTAATACTCATGTAACAGCAGTACTGTCAGTGACAGACATTACTAAATCGCACAGTACAGATGGTTAGTAATACTCATGTAACAGCAGTACTGTCAGTGACAGACATTACTAAATCATACAATAAAGATGGTTAATAATACTCATGTAACAGCAGTACTGTCAGTGACAGACATTACTAAACCACACAGTACAGATGGTTAGTAATACTGATGTAACAGCAGTACTGTCAGTAACAGACATTACTAAATCACAGAATAAAGATGGTTAGTAATACTCATGTAACAGCAGTACTGTCAGTAACAGACATTACTAAATCACACAGTACAGATGGTTAGTAATACTCATGTAACAGCAGTACTGTCAGTAACAGACATTACTAAATCACACAGTACAGATGGTTAGTAATACTCATGTAACAGCAGTACTGTCAGTAACAGACATTACTAAATCACACAGTACAGATGGTTAGTAATACTCATGTAACAGCAGTACTGTCAGTAACAGACATTACTAAATCATACAATAAAGATGGTTAGTAATACTCATGTAACAGCAGTACTGTCAGTGACAGACATAACTAAATCATACAGTACAGATGGTTAGTAATACTCATGTAACAGCAGTACTGTCAGTGAGAGACATAACTAAATCATACAGTACAGATGGTTAGTAACACTCATGTAACAGCAGTACTGTCAGTAACAGACATTACTAAATCACACAGTACAGATGGTTAGTAATACTCATGTAACAGCAGTACTGTCAGTAACAGACATTACTAAATCACACAGTACAGATGGTTAGTAATACTCATGTAACAGCAGTACTGTCAGTAACAGACATTACTAAATCACACAGTACAGATGGTTAGTAATACTCATGTAACAGCAGTACTGTCAGTAACAGACATTACTAAATCACACAGTACAGATGGTTAGTAATACTCATGTAACAGCTGTACTGTCAGTAACAGACATTACTAAATCATACAATAAAGATGGTTAGTAATACTCATGTAACAGCAGTACTGTCAGTAACAGACATTACTAAATCATACAATAAATATGGTTAGTAATACTCATGTAACAGCAGTACTGTCAGTAACAGACATTACTAAATCACACAATAAAGATGGTTAGTAATACTCATGTAACAGCAGTACTGTCAGTAACAGACATTACTAAATCACAGAATAAAGATGATTAGTAATACTCATGTAACAGCAGTACTGTCAGTGACAGACATTACTAAATCACACAATAAAGATGGTTAGTAATACTCATGTAACAGCAGTACTGTCAGTGACAGACATTACTAAATCGCACAGTACAGATGGTTAGTAATACTCATGTAACAGCAGTACTGTCAGTAACAGACATTACTAAATCATACAGTACAGATGGTTAGTAATACTCATGTAACAGCAGTACTGTTAGTGACAGACATTACTAAATCATACAATAAAGATGGTTAGTAATAATCATGTAACAGCAGTACTGTCAGTAACAGACATTACTAAATCACACAGTACAAATGGTTAGTAATACTCATGTAACAGCAGTACTGTCAGCAACAGACATTACTAAATCACACAGTACAAATGGTTAGTAATACTCATGTAACAGCAGTACTGTCAGCAACAGACATTACTAAATCACACAGTACAGATGGTTAGTAATACTCATGTAACAGCAGTACTGTCAGTAACAGACATTACTAAATCACAGAATAAAGATGATTAGTAATACTCATGTAACAGCAGTACTGTCAGTGACAGACATTACTAAATCACACAATAAAGATGGTTAGTAATACTCATGTAACAGCAGTACTGTCAGTGACAGACATTACTAAATCACAGAATAAAGATGGTTAGTAATACTCAGGTAACAGTAGTACTGTCAGTAACATACATTACTAAATCACAGAATAAAGATGATTAGTAATACTCACGTAACAGCAGTACTGTCAGTAACAGACATTACTAAATCACAGAATAAAGATGGTTAGTAATACTCATGTAACAGCAGTACTGTCAGTGACAGACATTACTAAATCATACAATAAAGATGGTTAGTAATACTCATGTAACAGCAGTACTGTCAGTGACAGACATTACTAAATCATACAATAAAGATGGTTAGTAATACTCATGTAACAGCAGTACTGTCAGTGACAGACATTACTAAATCATACAATAAAGATGGTTAGTAATACTCATGTAACAGCAGTACTGTCAGTGACAGACATTACTAAATCACAGAATAAAGATGGTTAGTAATACTCATGTAACAGTAGTACTGTCAGTAACATACATTACTAAATCACAGAATAAAGATGATTAGTAATACTCATGTAACAGCAGTACTGTCAGTGACAGACATTACTAAATCATACAATAAAGATGGTTAGTAATACTCATGTAACAGCAGTACTGTCAGTGACAGACATTACTAAATCACAGAATAAAGATGGTTAGTAATACTCATGTAACAGCAGTACTGTCAGTAACAGACATTACTAAATCATACAGTACAGATGGTTAGTAATACTCATGTAACAGCAGTACTGTCAGTGACAGACATTACTAAATCACACAATAAAGATGGTTAGTAATACTCATGTAACAGCAGTACTGTCAGTGACAGACATTACTAAATCACACAATAAAGATGGTTAGTAATACTCATGTAACAGCAGTACTGTCAGTGACAGACATTACTAAATCATACAATAAAGATGGTTAGTAATACTCATGTAACAGCAGTACTGTCAGTGACAGACATTACTAAATCGCACAGTACAGATGGTTAGTAATACTCATGTAACAGCAGTACTGTCAGTAACAGACATTAATAAATCATACAATAAAGATGGTTAGTAACACTCATGTAACAGCAGTACTGTCAGTGACAGACATTACTAAATCATACAATAAAGATGGTTAGTAATACTCATGTAACAGCAGTACTGTCAGTGACAGACATTACTAAATCACAGAATAAAGATGGTTAGTAATACTCATGTAACAGCAGTACTGTCAGTGACAGACATTACTAAATCACAGAATAAAGATGATTAGTAATACTCATGTAACAGCAGTACTGTCAGTGACAGACATTACTAAATCACAGAATAAAGATGATTAGTAATACTCATGTAACAGCAGTACTGTCAGTGACAGACATTACTAAATCACAGAATAAAGATGATTAGTAATACTCATGTAACAGCAGTACTGTCAGTAACAGACATTACTAAATCACAGAATAAAGATGATTAGTAATACTCATGTAACAGCAGTACTGTCAGTAACAGACATTACTAAATCATACAGTACAGATGGTTAGTAATACTCATGTAACATCAGTACTGTCAGTAACAGACATTACTAAATCATACAATAAAGATGGTTAGTAATACTCATGTAACAGCAGTACTGTCAGTGACAGACATTACTAAATCATACAATAAAGATGGTTAGTAATACTCATGTAACAGCAGTACTGTCAGTAACAGACATTACTAAATCACACAGTACAGATGGTTAGTAATACTGATGTAACAGCAGTACTGTCAGTGACAGACATTACTAAATCACACAGTACAGATGGTTAGTAATACTCATGTAACAGCAGTACTGTCAGTAACAGACATTACTAAATCGCACAGTACAGATGGTTAGTAATACTCATGTAACAGCAGTACTGTCAGTAACAGACATTACTAAATCACACAGTACAGATGGTTAGTAATACTCATGTAACAGCAGTACTGTCAGTAACAGACATTACTAAATTGCACAGTACAGATGGTTAGTAATACTCATGTAACAGCAGTACTGTCAGTGACAGATATTACTAAATCACACAGTACAGATGGCTAGTAATACTCATGTAACAGCAGTACTGTCAGTAACAGACATTACGAAATCGCACAGTACAGATGGTTAGTAATACTCATGTAACAGCAGTACTGTCAGTAACAGACATTACTAAATCACACAGTACAGATGGTTAGTAATTCTCATGTAACAGCAGTACTGTCAGTGAGAGACATTACTAAATCACACAGTACAGCTGGTTAGTAATACTTATGTAACAGCAGTACTGTCAGTAACAGACATTACTAAATCACACAGTACAAATGGTTAGTAATACTCATGTAACAGCAGTACTGTCAGTAACAGACATTACTAAATCATACAGTACAGATGGTTAGTAATACTCATGTAACAGCAGTACTGTCAGTAACAGACATTACTAAATCACACAGTACAGATGGTTAGTAATACTTATGTAACAGCAGTACTGTCAGTAACAGACATTACTAAATCATACAGTACAAATGGTTAGTAATACTCATGTAACAGCAGTACTGTCAGCAACAGACATTACTAAATCACACAGTGCAGATGGTTAGTAATACTCATGTAACAGCAGTACTGTCAGTGACAAACATTACTAAATCATACAATAAAGATGGTTAGTAATACTCATG
The DNA here is from genome assembly GCF_027579735.1 of Bombina bombina. Taxonomy (NCBI): domain Eukaryota; kingdom Metazoa; phylum Chordata; class Amphibia; order Anura; family Bombinatoridae; genus Bombina; species Bombina bombina. The sequence continues at coordinate 5,668,802 of NC_069506.1, read as the reverse complement.
TAACAGCAGTACTGTCAGTGACAGACATTACTAAATCACACAGTACAGATGGTTAGTAATACTCATGTAACAGCAGTACTGTCAGTAACAGACATTACTAAATCGCACAGTACAGATGGTTAGTAATACTCATGTAATAGCAGTACTGTCAGTGACAGACATTACTAAATCACACAGTACAGATGGTTAGTAATACTCATGTAACAGCAGTACTGTCAGTGACAGACATTACTAAATCACACAGTACAGATGGTTAGTAATACTCATGTAACAGCAGTACTGTCAGTGACAGACATTACTAAATCACACAGTACAGATGGTTAGTAATACTCATGTAACAGCAGTACTGTCAGTAACAGACATTACTAAATCGCACAGTACAGATGGTTAGTAATACTCATGTAACAGCAGTACTGTCAGTGACAGACATTACTAAATCATACAATAAAGATGGTTAGTAATACTCATGTAACAGCAGTACTGTCAGTGACAGACATTACTAAATCACACAGTACAGATGGTTAGTAATACTCATGTAACAGCAGTACTGTCAGTAACAGACATTACTAAATCGCACAGTACAGATGGTTAGTAATACTCATGTAATAGCAGTACTGTCAGTGACAGACATTACTAAATCACACAGTACAGATGGTTAGTAATACTCATGTAACAGCAGTACTGTCAGTAACAGACATTACTAAATCATACAGTACAGATGGTTAGTAATACTCATGTAACAGCAGTACTGTCAGTGACAGACATTACTAAATCACACAGTACAGATGGTTAGTAATACTCATGTAACAGTAGTACTGTCAGTAACAGACATTACTAAATCGCACAGTACAGATGGTTAGTAATACTCATGTAATAGCAGTACTGTTACATTTATATGTATAGAGATATGTTTAACAATGGAGATAAAGAAAAGATTTTACATTACAAGCTTATGCACATTAAACAATGAGGCCAATTTAACAAATGTCTTGCAGACCTGATCTGACAGTACGGATCAGGTCTGCAAGACATCGCTGAATGCGGAGAGCAATACGCTCTCCCTATTCAGGATTGCACCAGCAGCTCACAAGAGCTGCTGGTGCAACGCCGCCCCCTGCAGACTCGCGGCCAATCAACCAATCGGGTTGAATTCCGGCGATTCCTGTCCGCCTGCTCAGAGCAGGCGTACAGGGTTATGAAGCAGTGGTCTTTGTGACCGCTCCATAACTTGTATTTCTGGCGAGTCTGAAGACGGGCCGCCAAGCTTCGTTCGGAGCTTGATAGATAGGCCCCAATAGCTCAGAGGGATTTTCAATGTGATATTCGCATATAGATCTTGAGATATCTAGACATGTATATATATTCATATACATATCTCACTATAAATAGATATATCTGTACAAAAATCATCACATGTATAGAGAAACATTTATTTAGAAATAAATAGAATTTATTCCGTTACGAAAACATTTTCGCAATATGTAATATTTGCATTTTCATGTACACTTTTCAAGGAGAATAGGTCATGGACTTTGAGCAACAGATTAGGGTTTTAGCGTTTTTTTCTATTTGTCTTCTCCATTGATTTCTATGAGAGAATACGCATACGCGCATGCAAATTGGCTTTTTTGGATTACGCGGGTTAACGCACACCCAAAATAAGTTATTTTGCAACTTGTAATACCTGCGCAACCCCAAATGTGAAAAAGCCACAACGTGCGCAATGTTTTCACAACTGCAAAAAAATAGATTTGTTGCGCAACTTGTAATCTTGTCCACATAGAGGTGAATCCTACAGATAAAAGTGACCCACTAGGAAATCTCTGTACAGTCATTCGTCAGCAGGAACAGGACCTCCTTAATTATACAGTAAGGGCTAGGTTACAAGTAGAGCACTAACAGTTAAGCTCTTTGCGTTCATCAGAAGTAGCAAGCGTACTACAATATGAATGTAACTTTGTTTGCTTGAGCGCAATTTAATTTAATGCACGTCGGGATAGCACAACTTCAGAGCTCTGGAAAACTGTTAAGCTCGAATAAAAAGTGACACAAAAAAAACAAATAAATTTCACAGTACAGTTACACTCATAAAAAAAACTTATAAGGGTTTACAGATATGAGGTCTCATGTGTTAGAGAAGAAAAAAGGCTACACAGAGATAAATACATATACATGTTGTATGTGTATCTCTCTCTCTCTCTCTCTCTATATATATATATATATATATATATATATATAGTTATGTGTGTACATATGTATTTATTTGTGTTTTACTGTACACATTTCACATTCCAATGTTCCTCACTTATAGGTTAATATCCTTTTTACTTAAATACATATTTGTATATATGTATGTATTTACATATATATGTATAGCTATTCCTATAGAAATGTATTGTTCATGAAAAGTATCAGATATATATATAAATATAGATTTAATAATAAAAAGTACGTTATTTTCTATGTGAAGAACCGAGGAATGTAAAATACGCGTTTTGCGCATCACGTTTTTCGCTTTAGATCTATTTGGGGCTTTATAGCAATTTATTAACGCTTTTATGAACTAGATATCACATTTCCTATGTTATGCACTGAATTGCAGGTTTGTGTGTATGGGAGATCTCAGATAAAATGTCTCTTACCAGAAGGTGGGTTTGGTACCATCCACCCATCTGTACAAGCTCTGACAGTCACTTGCATTCTGGGAATCATCTTCCTTCCTCCTGAGACCCAGCCAGAAGTCTCCATCAGCAGCCGTGAGACTCTGGATAAGGACCTCAATCAGTTTCTGTTCTTTTTCAGACTCTATGGTCATGAGGTGACCCCCATCTCGCTGACAGGAATCCTGAGCCTCCACAAAGCTCACCCTACGTGAGACGTCGTGAAAATAAACAATTTTGTAACAGGGCTTCTGTGTCCCGTGTTTGCAGACAATCTGTCCTGTGGGAGAAAAGTACTGTACATTTGTCATCTTGCTGGGCAGATAGTGCAGAGGTAAGTTAAAGGGACAGTCTAGTCAAAAATAAACTTTCATGATTCAGATAGGGCATGCAATTGTAAACAACTTTCAAATTGACTTGTATCATCAAATTTGCTTTGCTCCCTTGGTGGTATATTGAAAAAGCTAAACCTAGGTAGCCTCAAACTGATTTCTAAACCGTTAAAAACCGCCTCCTAGCTTAGAGTATTTTGAAAGTTTTTCACAGTTAGACAGTACTAGTTCATGTATGTCATATAGATAACATTATACTCACTCTGGTGGAGTTATTTAGGAGTCTGCACTGGTTGGCTAAACGGCATGTCTGTCAAAAACACTGAGATAAGGGGCAGTTTGCAGAGGCTTAGATACAAGGTAATCACAGAGGTAAAAAGTATATTAATATAACTGAGATAAGGGGCAGTCTGCAGAGGCTTAGATACAGGGTAATCACAGAGGTAAAAAGTATATTAATATAACTGAGATAAGGGGCAGTCTGCAGAGGCTTAGATACAGGGTAATCACAGAGGTAAGAATTGTATTAATATAACTGAGATAAGGGGCAGTCTGCAGAGGCTTAGATACAGGGTAATCACAGAGGTAAAAAGTATATTAATATAACTGAGATAAGGGGCAGTCTGCAGAGGCTTAGATACAAGGTAATCACAAAGATAAAAAGTATATTAATATAACAGTGTTGGTTATGCAAAACTGGGGATTAGGTAATAAAGGGATTATCTATCTTTTTAAACAATAAAAATTCTGGTGTAAACTGTCCCTTTAAACAGGTGAAGACCTATACAGGTATTTTATACTTACAAACAATATACTATGACCAATTCATACTGTACAACTGACCCACCACCCAGATGAATGGAATACACAGATAAACTCCTGGAGACGCAAGCAGGAAACAACCGACCAATCGAGAGCAGCTTGTGCACAAACCGCCATTCACCAACTGTCTCCTTATCAGCTGTTGCAAAGTCTGTGATTGGCTGATGGCTGTCACATGATACAGTTATATACACACTGAGGCACCGGCTAATACTGAGCATGTGCAAGAGATCACAGTGTATATGTGTCTGTGATTGGCTGATGGCTGTCACATGATACAGTTATATACACACTGAGGCACTGGCTAATACTGAGCATGTGCAAGAGATCACAGTGTATATGTGTCTGTGATTGGCTGATGGCTGTCACATGATACAGTTATATACACACTGAGGCACCGGCTAATACTGAGCTTGTGCAAGAGATCACAGTGTATATGTATATGAGTCTGTGATTGGCTGATGGCTGTCACATGATACAGTTATATACACACTGAGGCACCAGCTCCTACTGAGCATGTGCAAGAGATCACAGTGTATATGTATATGAGTCTGTGATTGGCTGATGACTGTCACATGATACAGTTATATACACACTGAGGCACCGGCTAATACTGAGCTTGTGCAAGAGATCACAGTGTATATGTATATGAGTCTGTGATTGGCTGATGACTGTCACATGATACAGTTATATACACACTGAGGCACCAGCTGCTACTGAGCATGTGCAAGAGATCACAGTGTATATGTATATGAGTCTGTGAGTGGCTGATGGCTGTCACATGATACAGTTATATACACACTGAGGCACCAGCTCCTACTGAGCATGTGCAAGAGATCACAGTGTATATGAGTCTGTGATTGGCTGATGGCTGTCACATGATACAGTTATATACACACTGAGGCACCAGCTAATACTGAGCATGTGCAAGAGATTACAGTGTATATGTATATGAGTCTGTGATTGGCTGATGGCTGTCACATGATACAGGTATATACACACTGAGGCACCAGCTAATACTGAGCATGTGCAAGAGATCATAGTGTATATGTATACGAGTCTGTGATTGGCTAATGGCTGTCACATGATACAGTTATATACACACTGGAGGCACCGGCTAATACTGAGCATGTGCAAGAGATCACAGTGTATATGTGTCTGTGATTGGCTGATGGCTGTCACATGATACAGTTATATACACACTGAGGCACCAGCTCCTACTGAGCATGTGCAAGAGATCACAGTGTATATGTATACGAGTCTGTGATTGGCTGATGGCTGTCACATGATAGTTATATACACACTGAGGCACCAGCTGCTACTGAGCATGTGCAAGAGATTACAGTGTATATGTATATGAGTCTGTGATTGGCTGATGGCTGTCACATGATACAGTTATATACACACTGAGGCACCAGCTGCTACTGAGCATGTGCAAGAGATCACAGTGTATATGTGTCTGTGATTGGCTGATGGCTGTCACATGATACAGTTATATACACACTGAGGCACCAGCTGCTACTGAGCATGTGCAAGAGATTACAGTGTATATGTATAGGAGTCTGTGATTGGCTGATGGCTATCACATGATACAGTTATATACACACTGAGGCACCAGCTAATACTGAGCATGTGCAAGAGATCACAGTGTATATGTATATGAGTCTGTGATTGGCTGATGACTATCACATGATACAGTTATATACACACTGAGGCAGCAGCTCCTACTGAGCATGTGCAAGAGATCACAGTGTATATGTATATGAGTCTGTGATTGGCTGATGGCTGTCACATGATAGTTATATACACACTGAGGTACCAGCTAATACTGAGCATGTGCAAGAGATCAGAGTGTATATGTATATGAGTCTGTGATTGGCTGATGGCTGTCACATGATACAGTTATATGCACACTGAGGCACCAGCTAATACTGAGCATGTGCAAGAGATTACAGTGTATATGCATATGAGTCTGTGATTGGCTGATGGCTGTCACATGATAGTTATATACTCACTGAGGTACCAGCTAATACTGAGCATGTGCAAGAGATCACAGTGTATATGTATATGAGTCTGTGATTGGCTGATGGCTGTCACATGATAGTTATATACTCACTGAGGTACCAGCTAATACTGAGCATGTGCAAGAGATCACAGTGTATATGTATATGAGTCTGTGATTGGCTGATGGCTGTCACATGATAGTTATATACTCACTGAGGTACCAGCTAATACTGAGCATGTGCAAGAGATCACAGTGTATATGTATATGAGTCTGTGATTGGCTGATGGCTGTCACATGATAGTTATATACTCACTGAGGTACCAGCTAATACTGAGCATGTGCAAGAGATCACAGTGTAGAGCAAATCACAAAGAAGAGGCTGCCTCCTAGTGCAGTATTGCGATGAAAAGTGACAGACTACAGAACTTTGTATTGAAATGATACTCACAAGGATTGCAGCACCAAATGTGCTAGATGAAGCAAGCTGGGGACTCACAGTGGCCCAGCAACACTGATCTAATACGGGATATCCAGATTACAGGAACTCCAGGTGGTGGGAGAAGCAAACCAGGCTCAGGCTTCCAAAAAAGTGCAACAATTATTTATTAAAAGTCAAATAAAAACATTGGGTATTATAGAAACATAGATATTGACGTCAGATAAGAGCCATAGGCCCAGCAAGTCTGCCCGACCTTACCTAACAGTATAAACTTATCTAGTTCGTAGGATAGCCCTATGCTTGTCCCATGCATTTTTAAAGTCCCCCACAGTGTTTGTTGCTACTACCTCTTGAGGAAGTTTATTCCATAAATTAATCACTCTTTCTGTAAAGAAGTGCTTCCTCAAATTACTCCTGAATCTACTACCCTTTAGCTTGAGCTCATGACCCCTTGTTCTTGAATTTTCCATTTTATGTAAAATACCCACAGCCTCAGTTTTACTAAACCCTTTAATGTACTTGAAAGTTGCTATCATATCACCTCTTTCCTTCTCTCCTCTAAGCTATACATATTTAGGTCATTGAGCCTATCCTGGTAAGTTTTACTTTTTAGACCATGTGCCATTTTGGTAGCCCTCCTTTGCACAGATACAAGTTTGTTAATATCCTTCTGAAGATATGGCCTCCAGAACTGCACACAATACTCAAGATGAGGCCTAACTAATGATCTATAAAGTGGCATAAGAACCTTACTATTTCTGCTGCAAATACCTCTACCAATACATCCAAGCATTCTGCTAGCCTTACTCGCTGCATTACTACATTGTTTACTAAGTTTTAAATCATCTGAAATAATAATTCCCAAGTCCTGTTCCTCGTCTGTAACAGTCAGTAAAGTGTCATTGAGTCTGTAATTAACATTTGGATTTTTCTTCCCTAAATGCATTATTTTACACTTTGCTGTGTTAAACTTTAGATCCCAGTCGTTTGTCCAATCCTCCAATTGTTGTATATCACTTCTCATTTTGTCTACCCCCCCCCGGAACATCCACTCTGTTGCAAATTTTTGTATCATCTGCAAAGAGACATACTTTCCCCTGTAGCCCTTTGCTGATATCGCAGATAAATATGTTAAACAAAACAGGTCCCAGAACTGACCCCTGAGGAACACCACTAGTAACAGCCCCCTCTGCTGAATGAACTCCATTTACTAAGACACTTTGTTTTCTGTCCTTAAGCCAGCATTCCACCCAGTTCACAATTTTTGAATCTAGACCAAGGAGATATACTTTGTGAATAAGTTTATTGTGTGGGACGGTGTCAAATGCTTTGCTGAAATCTAGATATGCTACATCAACTGCTCCTCCCTTGTCTAATACTTTTGTTACATAATCAAAGAAGTCAATTAGATTAGTCTGACATGATCTCCCTGAAGTAAAACCATGCTGATTTTGGTCCTCTAAATTGTTTGTCTTTATGTAAGTCATAATTCTTTCTTTTAAGAGGCTTTCCATTAATTTCCCTACTACTGAAGTTAAACTAACTGGCCTGTAGTTGCCAGATTCTTCTCTACTGCCCTTTTTATGAAGAGGTATTACATTTGCTATTCTCCAATCATCTGGGACAGCTCCTGTTAATAGTGACTGATTAAACAGATCAGTTAATGGGACAGTTAGCACTGATCGAAGTTCTTTTAAAACCCTTGGATGAATATTATCAGGACCCACTGCCTTTGTAACATTTATTTTTGATAATGCTAACAAAACCTCATCCTCTGTAAAAAGATTACTGTTAAGCTTGTTTCTATTTTGCGTAGCATCCCTTAATGTAGACATTGTATCTTCACAATCTTTAGTGAAAACAGAACAGAAGTAATCATTGAGACAGTTTGCAATCTGCTTATCTCCTTCTATTATTCTACCATCAACTGATTTCAATTTTACTATTCCTACCTTATTTTTTCTTCTTTCACTGATATATCTAAAGAATGTTTTGTCCCCATGTTTTACTGACTGTGCTATCTTCTCTTCTGCATGAGCTTTAACCTTCCTAATTAAATGCTTAGTCTTTTTTTGTTGGAGTCTCCATATTTTCATATCATCATCTGCTTGTGTGTGTCTGTAATTTTTATAAGCTATCTTTTTTTGTCTTTACAGCATGTGCTACTTCTTTGGAAAACCAAATTGGTTTCCGCTTTCTTTTACTTTTACAGACATGTCTAATACAGTGTGTGGTTGCATCTAAAATGGCACCTTTCACAAATTCCCACTGTTCTTGAACCCCTGTAATAAGAGTTTTCCCCTTTAAATAGTTTTTTAGGTATTCTCCCATTAATGAAAAATCTGCCGTCCTAAAGTCTAAAACTTTTGTTTTAGTCTGGGTGGACAGTTCCTGAACATGAATACTAAACCAAACAGATTGATGATCACTGGATTATGTTCACATAATATATAAAAAAAAAAAAAATGGTGATAACAAATTAACAACGCGTTTCTCAGCTTATCTAGATGTTTCCTCAGGCATCTCTGACGGTGAACATAATACCCAATGTTTTTATTTGACTTTTAATAAATAATTGTTGCACTTTTCTGGAAGCCTGGGCCTGGTTTGCTTCTCCCACCACCTGGAGTTCCTGTAATCTGGATATCCCATATTAGATCAGTGTTGCTGGGCCACTGTGAGTCCCCAGCTTGCTTCATCTAGCACATTTGGTGCTGCAATCCTTGTGAGTATCATTTCAATACAAAGATCTGTAGTCTGTCACTTTTCATCGCAATACTGCACTAGGAGGTGGCCTCTTAGTGATTTGTTTCACAGATTTCTGGATTGTGTTTGTTATCTATGAGAGGAGCTGCCCACATTCCACATACCTGCACTCCAATTACAGAGGAAAAATCCATTTGGATTTCCTGCAATATCTGGACCCTTTGATATTTTAAGACTCAGATAAGACATTCATTTATGGTTGTATATTATTTTCTGTATACATATTATTGTCATATATGTTATAAATTCAATTTCAGTCTGAATATTCCTTCGGTCAGAATTCATATCCCACATCTCTGTACCATATTATGTTCTAGCGCCCCCTAGAGCTGGATTATAGGTATCACAGCAGTTTTTGTAGATCACAGGGTATATGTATATTATTCTGTGATTGGCTGATGGCTGTCACATTATAAAGTTATATACACACTGAGGCACCAGCTAATACTGAGCATGTGCAAGAGATCACAGTGTATATGTATATGAGTCTGTGATTGGCTGATGGCTATCACATGATACAGTTATATACACACTGAGGCACCATCTAATACTGAGCATGTGCAAGAGATCACAGTGTATATGTATATGAGTCTGTGATTGGCTGATGGCTGTCACATGATACAGTTATATACACACTGAGGCACCAGCTAATACTGAGCATGTGCAAGAGATAGTGTATATGTATATGAGTCTGTGATTGACTGATGGCTGTCACATGATACAGTTATATACACACTGAGGCACCAGCTGCTACTGACCATGTGCAAGAGATCACAGTGTATATGTATATGAGTCTGTGATTGGCTGATATCTGTCACATGATACAGTTATATACACACTGAGGCACCAGCTAATACTGAGCATGTGCAAGAGATCACAGTGTATATGAGTCTGTGATTGGCTGATATCTGTCACATGATACAGTTATATATATACTGAGGTACCAGCTGCTACTGAGCATGTGCAAGAGATCACAGTGTATATGTATATGAGTCTGTGATTGGCTGATGGCTGTCACATGATACAGTTATATACACACTGAGGCAACAGACCCTACTGAGCATGTGCAAGAGATCACAGTGTAAATGTACATGAGTGTGTGATTGGCTGATGGCTGTCACATGATACAGGGGGCCATAAATTTGAAGTAAAAGTTGAAATTTGTCAGAAAAAAATCTGCTCATTTAAAATTCAGAATAAGTGTTAATGAATTGTGTTTTTATTATGTGTGTGCTGACTTTTATTCTACCGTATTTAATTCCCCTTTAAGGGTGTGACATTGTAGTTTATTTCAGTAATGCAGCTTTTATTTTATAAACTTAAAGGCACAAGATTCAGATAGATCATACCATTTTAAACAACTTTCCAGTTGACTTCTTTCATCTAATTTGCTTCATGTTCTTTTTATCTTTTGTTGAAAAGCATATCTAGGTAGGCTCAGGAGCTGGGAGCTAGCTGCCGATTGGCGGGTGCATATTTATGACTAATGTCATTGGTTTACCGGTGTGTTCAGCTAGTTTCCAGTAGTGCATTGCTACTTCAACAAAGGATAACAAGGGAATGAAGCAAATTGATAATAGAAGTAAATTACAAATGTTCGCTGAACAATAAAACGTATTATACACGTGCCAGTACAATATACAGGCAATACTGATAGCATAGAACCTTCAGATGAGATTGTCAGATGGTTCCCTGTTATATTATCACTAGCGAAACTCAACTGAAATTCTGCTCAATAATAAAGCATTAGATTTTGTCATTAGATTTACTCACCTGCCCTTTGATCCACTATCACAAAGCAGCAAGGAAAAACAAAGGAACAATCAGAAGATGCAATTCTATCTAATAATGGTACAAATGAATACCACGGTCATTAGCAAAATAAAGATAAATCTGCTCTATGTACAACTGCTTAACCAGCTGATCTAATAAACCTCATACGCTCTGAGTATTGTAAGATTTCACATGGGTGCCGCCTGCGGAAGTGACCTCGCTGCTGCGTGTACAACTACGACATTTCTAATGAAGAGTCCCACTGGGTGACAATGTGACAGGAAGGGCTCTATAAAATGACAATAGCCTATGTACAGTGATATATATATATACTACAATCTACCTCCCATTTCAGTGATAAAACGAGGATATTTCATATGATTAACCCCTTCCTCTGCCACCTCACTGCCCCAAGGACCTGTATTATGATATTTATCTTGTGAAAACAGTTTATTGCCTTTGCAGAAGCCACATGGCTACTGTTGTTACTTCACACGAAGCATTAAACACCTCTTATTTATACTTAGCAATATGTATTTGTTTTCTGATGAGGCTGAACGTGCTTCATATCTGCACATTAATACCATATTTTGGTGTACTGCATGTGTAGCTTTCTCACAATACAGTACTGAGCCCATTCCTGACAGACACACAATAGGCATGTGATTAACCCCTTCTGTGAGCTGCCTTTAGACCAGTTATACAATCTCTCTTCTTGTAGAGCGTAGTGACACCAGAACGTGATAGCATCAGCTCTGGCATTAGGTGTCATCAGGTTGTATTAAGCTGGAATCACAGATGTGCAATTTATTGCCTTTACTGAATTGGTGTAATATGTAAAATGCAGCTTTTTGCATTTAGAAATGGTAAAAGCAGATTATTGCTCTGTAATGTGCAGTGATAATATTTAGTATAAAATCCCTGTGATTTAGTACAAACATAATGAGTAGAATAAAGCAGAATAAGTTCTGCTACAGAAATCACCAGTGAGGCTCATGTGTAAACTACAATAGACTTTATTAAAGGGATCTGGAAGTGACAGAGATAATTTAGTGCATTAGAAGGGTAAAGGTCATCTAGAAGATATGTAAATAGGTGTCCCTGGCACGACTGGCACTGAGAGCTGGCAATACACAAAGTGTCAGGTCAGTTCAGCAAACTGTGCAAACTGTATGTGGGATCATGAGCTCTCACAATACTCCTGTTAAATGTGGCATTAACTCATTGGTTACAGACGTCTGTGGGAGATAAAGGGTTAATACTCCTGCCCCTAGAAGATGGGAACCAATTACCTATAGAGTTTAGTGTATAACATAAAGCAAACACACAGCTAAACAGGACAAGGTAGCACACAGCTAAACAGGACAAGGTAGCACACAGCTAAACAGGACAAGGTAGCACACAGCTAAACAGGACAAGGTAGCACACAGCTAAACAGGACAAGGTAGCACACAGCTAAACAGGACAAGGTAACAGACAGCTAAACAGGACAAGTTAACACACAGCTAAACAGGACAAGTTAACACACGGCTAAACAGGACAAGGTAACACACGGCTAAACAGGACAAGGTAACACACGGCTAAACAGGACAAGGTAGCACACAGCTAAACAGGACAAGTTAACACACGGCTAAACAGGACAAGGTAACACACGGCTAAACAGGACAAGTTAACACACGGCTAAACAGGACAAGGTAACACACGGCTAAACAGGACAAGGTAGCACACAGCTAAACAGGACAAGGTAGCACACAGCTAAACAGGACAAGGTAACAGACAGCTAAACAGGACAAGGTAACAGACAGCTAAACAGGACAAGTTAACACACAGCTAAACAGGACAAGGTAACACACGGCTAAACAGGACAAGGTAGCACACAGCTAAACAGGACAAGGTAGCACACAGCTAAACAGGACAAGGTAGCACACAGCTAAACAGGACAAGGTAGCACACAGCTAAACAGGACAAGGTAGCACACAGCTAAACAGGACAAGGTAGCACACAGCTAAACAGGACAAGGTAACAGACAGCTAAACAGGACAAGGTAACAGACAGCTAAACAGGACAAGTTAACACACAGCTAAACAGGACAAGGTAACACACGGCTAAACAGGACAAGGTAACAGACAGCTAAACAGGACAAGGTAACACACGGCTAAACAGGACAAGGTAACACACGGCTAAACAGGACAAGGTAACACACGGCTAAACAGGACAAGGTAACACACGGCTAAACAGGACAAGGTAACACAGCTAAACAGGACAAGGTAACATAGCTAAACAGGACAAGGTAACATAGCTAAACAGGACAAGGTAGCACACAGCTAAACAGGAGAAGGTAACATAGCTAAACAGGACAAGGTAACACACGGCTAAACAGGACAAGGTAACACACGGCTAAACAGGACAAGGTAACACACGGCTAAACAGGACAAGGTAACACACAGCTAAACAGGACAAGGTAACACACAGCTAAACAGGACAAGGTAACACAGCTAAACAGGACAAGGTAACACAGCTAAACAGGACAAGGTAACATAGCTAAACAGGACAAGGTAGCACACAGCTAAACAGGACAAGGTAACACACGGCTAACAGGACAAGGTAACACACAGCTAAACAGGACAAGGTAACACAGCTAAACAGGACAAGGTAACATAGCTAAACAGGACAAGGTAACATAGCTAAACAGGACAAGGTAACATAGCTAAACAGGACAAGGTAACATAGCTAAATACACAGCTCTCAAGCTAACATTTGCCTTTGTAAAGTCCTTTCATGCACCACACTTAGATAATCCTCTAGAGCAGATAGTTTTAGATCATTGGACCCTAAGAATTCGTATGTCAAAAACACATCCGCTGACCTTAGGGAATTCGCTAAAAATAGGGTCTGTCCCTGCAACATGTCTCCCATTAAAGTTTAATGGGAAGAGTGAAGTAAGCAGGGAGCAACAGGCGCACTTAATACATTTTGCAGCCAGTACCAATCAGATTACTCTGTTTTCAGTGTAAATTATCTCACAAGTGCCTCCATTTTTGTATGTAGTGTTTTCCTATCAGGGTGATAAGTGTTTCTCTATCAGGGTGATAAGTGTTTTTTTGTACGGTGCCCTATACTACTACCCTGTGTAGAGTGCCCTATACTACTACCCTGTGTGTACAGTGCCCTATACTACTACCCTGTGTGTACAGTGCCCTATACTACTACCCTGTGTATGGTGCCCTATACTACTACCCTGTGTATGGTGCCCTATACTACTACCCTGTGTATGGTGCCCTATACTACTACCCTGTGTATGGTGCCCTATACTACTACCCTGTGTGTACTGCCCTATACTACTACCCTGTGTGTACTGCCCTATACAATGAGAGGAGAGAGTAAGCGCTAGAAGCTTAAAAGGCACAGGACTGGATGATTGCTAAATACTATAAAATTGTTTAATACATATAATATATATAACAATACTGCAACAATGTAAAAAAGATTATGTGCATGGATCCATGACTGTAGCTTAAAAACATACAAACATATAATATTTTTATATTTTATTTTTAATAATTGTTTTCACACTTCCATTTATTATCACATTTTTGTTTTGTCTACCATCATGGATACCTAACACATGGACACTCATCTGGATAATTGTATAACCATTGCACCCTTTTTTCCTCTCTTTTTGTCTCCCATTTTTTCAACTTTTTTATGTGATCACATTTATTACAATCATTTTTTAATTTTTACAATTGATACAATTGGCCAATTACTGTTCCACTCGGTCACCTGATAATTGACATTGGTTTTTGGATTTACCTTTTACACCTAGCACTTCTTCACGACACCATTGGAGGATTCATCACAATTTGACTTTGTATCAGAAACTCTTGAATGTACCACATTTTTCATTTTATATTCATTTTTTGCACTATCCAAACATTTTTTGGACCTCACATATCTTTTTGATCACGTTCTTTTAAACCACATCACAGGTTTTATCTTTGTTGTGAACATTTTTAGATTTTTATTGTGATTCTACTGGATTTTATCCATCATTCGCATTTATCACCATTATCAACCACAAGTTGGTTTAACGTCTGGTTTACTTTTAGAACACAGCATTATTTTATACATTTCTATATATCTATATAATGTTTGTATGTTTTTAAGCTACAGTCATGGATCCATGCACATAATCTTTTTTACATTGTTGCAGTATTGTTATATATATTATATGTATTAAACAATTTTATAGTATTTAGCAATCATCCAGTCCTGTGCCTTTTAAGCTTCTAGCGCTTACTCTCTCCTCTCATTGTATTCCATCCTCTGTTAGCCCGCTAGGAGACTAACCTGTGAGTAAGCTTAAGGCCAAATATCTATTAGCGCTTAGTCCACTCCTACTTACACTTATTATAGTGCCCTATACTACTACCCTGTGTGTACAGTGCCCTATACTACTACCTTGTGTGTACAGTGCCCTATACTACTACCCTGTGTGTACAGTGCCCTATACTACTACCCTGTGTGTACAGTGCCCTATACTACTACCCTGTGTGTACAGTGCCCTATACTACTACCCTGTGTGTACAGTGCCCTATACTGCTACCCTGTGTGTAGTGCCCTATACTGCTACCCTGTGTGTAGTGCCCTATACTGCTACCCTGTGTGTAGTGCTCAATACTGCTACCCTGTGTACTGGCCTATACTACTACTACCCTGTGTACTGGCCTATGCTACTACCCTGTGTGTACTGCCCTATACTACTACCCTGTGTGTACTGCCCTATACTACTACCCTGTGTATACTGCCCTATACTACTACTACCCTGTGTATACTGCCCTATACTACTACTACTACTACCCTGTGTGTACTGCCCTATACTACTACCCTGTGTGTACAGTGCCCTATACTACTACCCTGTGTGTACAGTGCCCTATACTACTACCCTGTGTGTACAGTGCCCTATACTACTACCCTGTGTGTACAGTGCCCTATACTACTACCCTGTGTGTACAGTGCCCTATACTAATACTACCCTGTGTGTACAGGGCCCTATACTAATACTACCCTGTGTGTACAGGGCCCTATACTAATACTACCCTGTGTGTACAGGGCCCTATACTAATACTACCCTGTGTGTACAGGGCCCTATACTACTACCTTGTGTGTACTGCCCTATACTACTACCTTGTGTGTACTGCCCTATACTACTACCCTGTGTACAGTGCCCTATACTCCTACTTGGGACGCGATCACATATACGGCGCAGGTTTCGACGCAAACGTGGGAACCTGCGCCACCCGTAATTTCACCTCGCACATCGGGTATTACATATACGGCACCGGCAGTTCATAAAGTGCCGTAAGTCAGATAAACTAGCGATGTCCAGAAATGAGCGTAACTGCAAATGTCTGGAGTCGCTAGTGACTTACGGCACTTTAGAAACTGCCGGCACCTAAGAAAAGTAAAGAAAATAACAAATCTCCCGTAAAAGTCTAACCTGCCTCCCAAAAATAAGCCAGACACGTAAAACCCCTATATCCGCAATCCCCTCTTATTATTAATATTAAATGTATTAACCCCTAGATCGACAACCCCCCACAACCCAATATGCCTTTTTAAACTATTAACCCCTATATCCGCCATCAAACCCACACCGCAAGTAATAACTAAATTATTAACCCCTAAACCGCCATAGCCCACATAGCCTATTAAATTTATTAACCCCTAATCTGTCGCCGCCACTATAATAAAGTTATTAAACCCTAAACCTAAGTCTAACCCTAACCCTAACACCCCCCTAACTTAAATATTATTTAAATAAATCTAAATAAAATTACTATTATTAACTAAATTATTCCTATTTAAAACTAAATACTTACCTGTAAAATAAACCCTAACGGCTAGATTTAGAGTTCTGCGTTAGCCGTCAAAAGCAGCGTTAAGGGGTCCTAACACTGCTTTTGGCCGCCCGCTGGTATTTAGAGTCAGCCAAGAAAGGGTCTACCGCTCACTTCCTTACCGCGACTCCAGGCTACCGCTGATCCCCTTACGTCAATTGCGTATCCTATCTTTTCTATGGGATTTGCCTAACGCTGGTATTACGAGTCTTGGAAGAACTGAGCGGTAGACCCTCTACCGACAAGACTCCTACCGCCAAAAAAAGTCAGTAATTAAGAGCTGTATGGGCTAACGCTGGAATATAAAGCTCTTAACTACTGTGCTATAAAGTACACTAACACCCATAAACTACCTATAAACCCCTAACCCGAGGCCCCCCACATCGCAAACACAATAATATTTTTTTTTAACCCCTAATCTGCCGACCGGACACCGCCACCACCTACATTATACCTATGAACCCCTAATCTGCTGCCCCTAACATCGCCGACACCTATATTATATTTATTAACCCCTAATCTCCCGCCCGCAATGTCGCTACTACTATAATAAATGTATTAACCCCTAAACCCAAGTTTAACCCTAACACCCCCCTAACATAAATATAATTTAAATTAAACAAAATAATATTCCTATAATTAAATAAAATTAATCCTATTTAAAACTAAATACTTACCTAGAAAATAAACCCTAATATAGCTACAATATAAATAATAATTACATTGTAGCTATTTTAGGATTTATATTTATTTTACAGGCAACTTTGTATTTATTTTAACTAGGTACAATAGCTATTAAATAGTTATTAACTATTTAATAACTACCTAGTTAAAATAATTACAAAATTACCTGTAAAATAAATCCTAACCTAAGTTACAATTACACCTAACACTACACTATCAATAAATTAATTAAATAAAATTACCTACAATTATCTAAACTCAAATACAATTAGATAAACTAAACTATAGTACAAAAGAAAAAAAAACACTAAATTACAAAAAATAAAAAATATTACAAGAATTTTAATATAATTACACCTAATCTAAGCCCCATAATAAAATAAAAAAGCCCCCCAAAATAATAAAATTCCCTACCCTATTCTAAATTACCAAGTAACCAGCTCTTTTACCAGCCCTTAAAAGAGCTTTTTGCGGGGCATTGCCCCAAAGTAATCAGCTCTTTTACCTGTAAAAGAAAATACAATACCCCCCCAACATTACAACCCACCACCCACATACCCCTATTCTAACCCATTCACCCCCCCCTTAAAAAAAAAAACAATCACTAACCCCCTGAAGATCTCCCTACCTTGAGTCGTCTTCACTCAGCCGAGCCGAAGTCTTCATCCAATCCGGCAGATGTGGTCCTCCATCCGGCGAAGTATTGATCCAAGCGGCAAAGAAGAGGTCCTCCATCCGGGTGCAGTCTTGATCCAAGCGGCAAAGAAGAGGTCCTCCATCCGGGCGATGTCTTCTTCCAAGCGGCATCTTCTATCTTCTGTCTTCTGGATCCATCTTCATCCCGCCGACGCGTAACATCCTCCTTCCCCGACGGACTAACGACGAATGAAGGTTCCTTTAAATGACGTCATCCAAGATGGCGTCCCTCGAATTCGAATTTGCTGATAGGATTCTATCAGCCAATCGGAATTAAGGTAGGAAAAATCTGATTGGCTGATTCAATCAGCCAGATTGAGCTCACATTCTATTGGCTGATCGGAACATCCAATAGAATGAGAGCTCAATCTGATTGGCTGATTGGATCAGCCAATAGGATTTTTCCTACCTTAATTCCGATTGGCTGTGAGCTCAATCCTATTGGCTGATTGGATCAGCCAATAGGATTGAACTTCAATCCTATTGGCTGATTGGATCAGCCAATAGGATTGAACTTCAATCCTATTGCCTGATTGCATCAGCCAATAGGATTTTTCCTACCTTAATTCCGATTGGCTGATAGAATTCTATCAGCCAATCGGAATTGAAGGGACGCCATCTTGGATGACGTCACTTAAAGGAACCTTCATTCAGTCATCGGATCAAGAAGGAAGAGGATGCTCAGTGTCGGATGTCTTCAAGATGGACCCGCTCCGGATGGAAGAAGATAGAAGATGCAGTCTGGATGAAGACTTCTGCCGCTTGGAGGACCTGTTCTGGCCGGATCCGATGAAGACTTCTGCCCCTCTGGATGTCCACTTCTGCCCGGCTGGGTGAAGACGGCTCAAGGTAGGGTGATCTTCAAGGGGGTAGTGTTAGGTTTTATTAAGGGGGGATTGGGTGGGTTTTAGAATAGGGTTGGGTGTGTGGGTTGTAATGTTGGGGGGGTATGGTCTTTTATTTTACAGGTAAAAGAGATGATTACTTTGGGGCAATGCCCCACAAAAGGCCCTTTTAAGGGCCATTTGTAATTTAGTATAGGGTAGGGAATTTTATTATTTTGGAGGGCATTTTTTATTTTATTAGGGGGATTAGAGTAGGTGTAATTAGCTTAAAAAAATTGTAATTAATATTTTATTTTCTGTAAGTTAGTGTTTGTTGTTTTTTGTACTTTAGGTTTATTTAATTTAATTGTAGTTAGTTTATGTAATTAATTTAATTATAGTGTAGTGTTAGGTTTAATTGTAATTTAGGTTAGGATTTATTTTATAGGTAAATTTGTACTTATTTTAACTAGGTAGTTATTAAATAGTTAATAACTATTTAATAACTATTGTACCTAGTTAAAATAAATACAAAGTTGCCTGTAAAATAAAAATAAATCCTAAAATAGCTATAATGTAATTATTAATTATATTGCAGCTATCTTAGGGTTTATTTTATAGGTAAGTATTTAGTTTTAAATAGGAATAATTTAGTTAATAATAGTAAATTCATTTAAATAATATTTAAGTTAGGGGGGTGTTAGGGTTAGGGTTAGACTTAGGTTTAGATTATAGTGGCGGCGACTTTGGCGGTGGCAGATTAGGGGTTAATACATTTAATAGGCTATGTGGGCTATGGCGGTTTAGGGGTTAATAGAGTTTATTAGTTATTGTGGTGGGGGATTGCGGTTGACAGGTAGATAGACATTGCGCATGCGTTAAGTGTTAGTTTATTTTTGCAGGCATTTTCGGGAGTTACGGTGCTCCCATACTCAGCGCAAGGCTTGCTACGGCTGCCTTTTATGGCGAGGTAAAAATGGAGTAAGATTTCTCCATTTTCGCCACATAAGGCCTTGCGCTGGATATTGGATACCGATTTACGACGCGGTCCCATGTTAGCCTATGAGAGTAAAATTGCGAGCGACGGGTGAAATATACGTGCCGCATTTATATGCGGCGCTGTATATAGGATACCAAAATCGCGTAAAAACTGGCGTCGCCGACTTTTGCGGGCGACGCTGCATATGTAATGGAGGCCCCTGTGTGTACAGTGCCCTATATTCCTACCCTGTGTGTACAGTGCCCTATACTCCTACCCTGTGTGCACAGTGCCCTATATTACTACCCTGTGTGTACAGTGCCCTATACTACTACCCTGTGTGTACAGTGCCCTATACTACTACCCTGTGTGTACAGTGCCCTATACTACTACCCTGTGTGTACAGTGCCCTATACTACTACCCTGTGTGTACAGTGCCCTATACTACTACCCTGTGTGTACAGTGCCCTATACTACTAACCTGTGTGCACAGTGCCCTATACTCCTACACTGTGTGCACAGTGCCCTATACTACTACCCTGTGTGTACAGTGCCCTGTACTCCTACCCTGTGTGTACAGTGCCCTGTACTACTACCCTGTGTGTACAGTGCCCTATACTACTACCCTGTGTGTACAGTGCCCTATACTACTACCCTGTGTGTACAGTGCCCTATACTACTACCCTGTGTGTACAGTGCCCTATACTACTACCCTGTGTGTACAGTGCCCTATACTACTACCCTGTGTGTACAGCCCGATACTACTACCCTGTGTACAGTGCGCTATACTACTACCCTGTGTGTACTGCCCTATACTACTACCCTGTGTATAGTGCCCTATACTACTACCCTGTGTGTACAGTGCCCTATACTACTACCCTGTGTACAGTGCGCTATACTATTACCCTGCATGCACATTTGTATTGGGTGATACGTTATTATTAAGCACGCTACAGATACCCTATATGAGGATTACCTTCAGGCTCCCTGCCAATAAAGATGTTACAGTATCACCTGTGATCTCAGATCTCAGATTATAAAGTTTCTGGGTCAGAAATAATTTATTAAACAGTTTAGCAGTAAACGAATGAAGGTGGAATCATTAGGAGCTTTTTTGTAGTCTTCATGAATGGGGTTTTGTGGTTTTAGATATAAAAAAATTTGCTCTGAACGTAATCATCTGTCTATCTATCTATTTATCTATCTATCTATCTATCTATATATCTGTCTGTCAGACAGATAGATAAGGCAGACATAGATAGACAGTCAGACTAGGTAGAGATAGAGAGAGAGCAATAGATAGACAGATTGATAGACATACTGATTGATTGATAGACTGATTGTCTGTCTATCAATTATTCTATCAATCTGTCTGTCTATCTCTCTCTCTACCTAGTCTGTCTGTCTGTCTGTCTATCTATATCTACCTAATCTGTCTCTCTATCTATCTGTATGTCTATCTCTTCTATCTATCTGTATGTATCTCTATCAATCTGTATGTCTATCTATCTGTATGTCTATCTTTATCTCTCTCTCTCTATCTGTATGTCTCTCTCTATCTGTATGTCTCTCTCTATCTGTATGTCTCTCTCTCTCTGTATGTCTCTCTCTCTCTGTATGTCTCTCTCTCTCTCTCTCTCTGTATGTCTCTCTCTCTCTCTATCTGTATGTCTCTCTCTCTGTATGTCTCTCTCTATCTGTATGTCTCTCTCTCTCTCTATCTGTATGTCTCTCTCTCTCTCTATCTGTATGTCTCTCTCTCTCTCTATCTGTATGTCTCTCTCTCTCTCTATCTGTATGTCTCTCTCTCTCTCTCTATCTGTATGTCTCTCTCTCTCTCTCTGTATGTCTCTCTCTCTCTGTATGTCTCTCTCTCTCTCTCTGTATGTCTCTCTCTCTGTATGTCTCTCTCTCTCTCTGTATGTCTCTCTCTCTCTCTGTATGTCTCTCTCTCTCTGTATGTATGTCTCTCTCTCTCTCTCTCTATCTGTATGTCTCTCTCTCTCTATCTGTATGTCTCTCTCTCTCTATCTGTATGTCTCTCTCTCTCTATCTGTATGTCTCTCTCTCTCTATCTGTATGTCTCTCTCTCTCTATCTGTATGTCTCTCTCTCTCTATCTGTATGTCTCTCTCTCTCTATCTGTATGTCTCTCTCTCTCTATCTGTATGTCTCTCTCTCTATCTGTATGTCTCTCTCTCTCTATCTGTATGTCTCTCTCTCTCTATCTGTATGTCTCTCTCTCTATCTGTATGTCTCTCTCTCTATCTGTATGTCTCTCTCTCTATCTGTATGTCTCTCTCTCT
>NC_069506.1:5614117-5634117 GCF_027579735.1 Bombina bombina | reverse complement strand
ACTTTTTCAAACTTTGACCCCCAGAATCTGTTACACATCTACAACCACCAAAAAACACCCATGCTAAATAGTTTCTAAATTTTGTCCTGAGATTAGAAATACCCAATGTTTACATGTTCTTTGCTTTTTTTGCAAGTTATAGTGCAATAAATACAAGTAGCACTTTGCTATTTCCAAACCATTTCTTTTCAAAATTAGCGCTAGTTACATTAGAAACACTGATATCTGTCAGGAATCCTGAATGTCCCTTGACATGTATATATTTTTTTTTAGAAGACTTCCCAAAGTATTGATCTAGGCCCATTTTTGGTATATTTCATGCCACCATTTCACCGCCAAATGTGATCAAATAAAAAAAAATCGGTCACTTTTTCACAAATTTTTCCCACAAACTTTAGGTTTCTCAGTGAAATTATTTACAAACAGCTTGTGCAATTATGGCATAAATGGTTTGTAAATGCTTCTCTGGGATCCCCTTTGTTCAGAAATAGCAGACATATATGCCCTTTGGCTTTGCTTTTTGGTAATTAGAAGGCCGCTAAATGCCACTGCGCAACCACACGTGTATTATGCCAGCAGTGAATGGGTTAATTAGGGAGCATGTAGGGAGCTTGTAGGGTTAATAAGCTTTAGTGTAGTGTAATAGACAACCAAGGAGGCCTACTTATCAATCTGTCAACTGTGCTGCATTCGACGGGCACCAATACGCTCGCCTGACATTACCTAACATCGCTGCCCGCGGACCTGAATACGTTCTCCATATTTATATAAAAAGCTGTCAAAAAAGTCGACGCACCAAGTACGAGGCGAATGAGCAGCAGACTGTTGTTAAACTGACAGTCATCGATCTTGCTGCTACTCAACTTTTTCACAGCTTTATTTTGTACCCCTGTCACTAAACCCTGTCCGCTCCTGGACCCCGCCGCAAACTAAATAAACTTATTAACCCCTATCCCGCCGCTCCCGGAGCCCATCGCAACTAACTAAATGTATTAACCCCTAAACCCTCTGGCCTCCACATCACTACCACTTACTAAACCTATTAACCCTAAACCGCCAGCCCCCCACACTCGCCATAAACTAAATTAAACTATTAACCCCTAACTAGGGTTGCCACTTCAGCCATGTTTTCCTGAATACTTATGAGTTACACATGCTGCAGGGTGTGCAAGGAGGAACATGTATTGTGTTTCTGGACAAACACTATTCATACTCCTCCCTGCACACCCTGCAGCATGTGTAACTTATAAGTGTTCTGTATTTTAAGGGACGGGTGGCAACCCTACCCCTAACAAACCCGCTAACTTTATATTAAATATTAAACTCATCCCTATCTTATAATAAATTTAAACTTACCTTTAGATTTAAATTAAACTATATTAAACTAATAATTAATCTATCCTAACTGTTATACTAAAATTACATTAAACTATATTAAACTAATAATTAATCTATCCTGTTATACTAAAATTACATTAAACTACAAATTAAATTAACCATATATTATATATTTAAACACCTAAACCCTACTCAAATAATTTAAATCTACAATAAAAATTACAAAGTTACCAAAAATAACAAACACTAAGTTACACAAAATAAAAGAAATGATCTAAATATTTAAACTAAATTGCACCTAATCTAAGAGCCCTATGAAATAAATAAGCCCCCCCCAAATAAAAAAAACAAACCTAACCTACAATAAACTACAAATAGCCCTTAAAAGGGCCTTTTGCGGGGCCATTGTGTAATAATGTAACAAAGTTCCAATTCCACTTTCTAAAATATAGTTTTGTAGCTGATTTTGTAACTAAGATTGGATGCTTGTAACAACCTTACGGCTAGATTTAGAGTTTTTGTCGGTAACGACCCGAAAAGCTAACGCCAGCCTTTTTTCTGGCCGCACCATAATAAAATAACTCTGGTATTGAGAGGTCCACATAAAGGCTGCGTTAGGCTCCAAAAAAGGAGGTAGAGCATAATTTAACGCAGCTTCAACTCTTGATACCAGAGTTGCTTACGGACGCGGCCAGCCTCAAAAACGTGCTCGTGCACGATTCCCCCATAGGAAACAATGGGGCTGATTGAGCTGAAAAAAAAACCCTAACAACCTGCAAAAAAGCCGCGTTCAGCTCCTAACGCAGCCCCATTGTTTGCTATGCGGAAACACTTCCTACGTCTGCACCTAACACCCTAACATGTACCCGAGTGCTAGCCTTAACACTTATTAACCCCTAATCTGCCGCCCCCGCTATCGCTGGACACCTGCATATTATTATTAACCCTTATCTGCCGCTCCCGTACACCGCTGCAACCTACATTATAGCTATGTACCCCTAATCTGCTGCCCCTAACACCGCTGACCCCTATATTATATTTATTAACCCCTAATCTGCCCCCCCACAACGTCGCCTCCACCTGCCTACACTTATTAACCCCTAATCTGCCGAGCGGACCTGAGCGCTACTATAATAAAGTTATTAACCCCTAATCCGCCCTCACTAACCCTATAATAAATAGTATTAACCCCTAATCTGCCCTCCCCTAACATCGCCGACACCTAACTTCAATTATTAACCCCTAATCTGCCGACTGGAGCTCACCGCTATTCTAATAAATGTATTAACCCCTAAAGCTAAGTCTAACCCTAACACTAACACCCCCCTAAATTAAATATAATTTACATCTAACGAAATTAATTATCTCTTATTAAATAAATTATTCTATTTAAAGCTAAAATACTTACCTGTAAAATAAATCCTAATATAGCTACACTATAAATTATAATTATATTATAGCTATTTTAGGATTAATATTTATTTTACAGGCAACTTTGTATTTATTTTAACCAGGTACAATAGTATTAAATAGTTAAGAAACTATTTAATAGTTACCTAGTTAAATAATAACAAAATTACCTGTAAAATAAATACTAACCTAAGTTACAATTAAACCTAACACTACACTATCAATAAATTAATTAAATAAAATACCTACAATTACCCTACAATTAAACCTAACACTACACTATCAATACATTAATTAAATACAATATCTACAAATAACTACAATGAAATAACTAACTAAAGTACAAAAATAAAAAAGAACTAAGTTACAAAAATAAAAAAATATTTACAAACATAAGGAAAATCTTACAACAATTTTAAACTAATTACACCTACTCTAAGCCCCCTAATAAAATAACAAAGCCCCCAAAATAAAAAATGCCCTACCCTATTCTAAAATTACTAAAGTTCAAAGCTCTTTTTACCTTACCAGCCCTGAACAGGGCCTTTGCGGGGCATGCCCCAAGAAGTTCAGCTCTTTTGCCTGTAAAAAAAACATACAATACCCCCCCCCCAACATTACAACCCACCACCCACATACCCCTAATCTAACCCAAACCCCCCTTAAATAAACCTAACCACTAAGCCCCTGAAGATCATCCTACCTTGTCTTCACCTCACCCGGGTATCACACCGATCCGTCCTGGCTCCGATATCTTCATCCAACCCAAGCGGGGGCTAGACATCCACTGAAGAAGTCCAGAAGAGGGTCCCAAAGTCTTCATCCTATCCGGGAAGAAGAGTAGATCCGGACCGGCAACCATCATCTTCCAAGCGGCATCTTCTATCTTCATCCCGATGAGGACCGGCTCATCCTGAAGACCTCCACCGCGGACCCATCTTCATCCGGCGACGTCCAACTGAAGAATGACGGTTCCTTTAAGGGACGTCATCCAAGATGGCGTCCCTCAAATTCCGATTGGCTGATAGGATTCTATCAGCCAATCGGAATTAAGGTAGGAATATTCTGATTGGCTGATGGAATCAGCCAATCAGAATCAAGTTCAATTTTGATTGGCTGATCCAATCAGCCAATCACGATTGAGCTTGCATTCTATTGGCTGTTCCGATCAGCCAATAGAATGCGAGCTCAATTGATTGGCTGATTCCATCAGCCAATCAGAATATTCCTACCTTAATTCCGATTGGCTGATAGAATCCTATCAGCCAATCGGAATTCGAGGAACGCCATCTTGGATGACGTCCCCCTTAAAGGAACTGTCATTCTTCAGTTGGACGTCGCCGGATGAAGATGGGTCCGCGGTGGAGGTCTTCAGTATGGAGCCGGTCCTCATCGGATGAAGATAGAAGATGCCGCTTGGAAGATGATGGTTGCCGGTCCGGATCTACTCTTCTTCCCGGATAGGATGAAGACTTTGGACCCTCTTCTGCACTTCTTCAGTGGATGTCTAGCCCCCTGCTTGGGTTGGATGAAGATATCGGAGCCAGGACGGATCGGTGTGATACCCGGTGAGGTGAAGACAAGGTAGGATGATCTTCAGGGGCTTAGTGTCTAGGTTTATTTAAGGGGGGTTTGGGTGTAGATTAGGGGTATGTGGGTGGTGGGTTGTAATGTTGGGGGGGGGTATTGTATGTTTTTCTTTACAGGCAAAAGAGCTGAACTTCTTGGGGCATGGCCCCACAAAGGGCCCTGTTCAGGGTGGTAGGTAAAAGAGCTTTGAACTTTAGTAATTTAGAATAGGGTAGGGCATTTTTTATTTTGGGGGGCTTTGTGTATTTTATTTGGGGGCTTAGAGTAGGTGTAATTAGTTTAAAAATTGTTGTAATATTTTTCTTATGTTTGTAAATATTTTTTTATTTTTTTGTAACTTAGTTCTTTTTTTATTTTTTGTACTTTAGTTAGTTTATTTCATTGTAGTTATTTGTAGGAATTGTATTTAATTTATTTATTGATAGTGTAGTGTTAGGTTTAATTGTAGGTAATTGTAGGTATTTTATTTAATTAATTTATTGATAGTGTAGTGTTAGGTTTAATTGTAACTTAGGTTAGGATTTATTTTTACAGGTTAATTTGTAATTATTTTAACTATTTTAGCTATTAAATAGTTCTTAACTATTTAATAGCTATTGTACCTGGTTAAAATAAATACAAAGTTACCTGTAAAATAAATATTAATCCTAAAATAGCGATAATATAATTATAATTTATAGTGTAGCTATATTAGGATTTATTTTACAGGTAAGTATTTAGCTTTAAATAGGAATAATTTGTTTAATAAGAGGTTAATTAATTTTGTTAGATTAAAATTATATTTAATTTAGGGGGTGTTAGTGTTAGGGTTAGACTTAGCTTTAGGGGTTAATTACCTTTATTAGAATAGCGGTGAGCTCCAGTCGACAGATTAGGGGTTAATGTTTGAAGTTAGGTGTCGGCGATGTTAGGGAGGGCAGATTAGGGGTTAATACTATTTTATTATAGGGTTAGTGAGGCGGATTAGGGGTTAATAACTTTATAATAATAGCGGTGCGGTTCCGCTCGGCAGATTAGGGGTTAATAAGTGTAGGCAGGTGGAGGCGACGTTGAGGGGGGCAGATTAGGGGTTAATATAAATAATATAGGGGTCGGCGGTGTTAGGGGCAGCAGATTAGGGGTACATAAGTATAACGTAGGTGGCGGTCGGCAGATTAGGGTTTAAAAAATTTAATTGAGTGGCGGCGATGTGGGGGGACCTCGGTTTAGGGGTACATAGGTAGTTTATGGGTGTTAGTGAACTCTTAGAGTACAGTAGTTAAGAGCTTTATGAACCGGCGTTAGCCCAGAAAGCTCTTAACTACTGACTTTTTTCTGCGGCTGGAGGTTTTGTCGTTAGAATTCTAACGCTCACTTCAGACACGACTCTAAATACCGGAGTTAGGAAAAAAATCCCATTGAAAAGATAGGATACGCCAATTTACGTAAGGGGATCTGCGGTATGGAAAAGTCGCGGCTGAAAAGTGAGCAGTTAGACCCTTTTTTTAATGACTCAAAATACCGGAGGTAGCCCTAAACCAGGTTAGGAGCCTCTAACGCTGGTTTTCACGGCTAACGCCAAACTCCAAATCTAGGCCTTAGTAAAGCACAAATGTCAGAAAGTTTATCAAGTAGTTGATAATACTATTAAATGGTTTTAAACAGCATTTTGTGTGGAAGCAATATGAGAGGCCACAGGGTTTAAAGGAATGCTCAGGACTGAGTAAGCTATACAATCTATTGGCACTTATGAACAATTGTACATTTAGTGCAGTTCCCAGTAACTCTACATATCCGTTGATAGAAGTTAGATTTAAGATGCTGACAAATTACACACAGTCCAAGATAAATGATATTAAGGTTGCACAAAAGCAGAAAGTAGCAACTGTGAGGTAAATACTGTAATACTTGAGGGTTACACAGGCTCTGATGTTTGGAAGTTTCTCAGGTAAGTGTGTAGCTGCAGACTGTGTTCCAGTAATGACACAGGTGAATTCAGCTCAGAGCTAATGAGGCTGACAGGCTAAGCAGGAAGAGGATGATACTGCTTAGCACAGACGAAAAATCCAGTGTGAATGCTAGGATAAGATACAGGTTAGTAATGTTAGCAACGGGGATTGAATAAATCTGAGATAGTTTTGAAAACACTAAAGTTAGGCTTGGAGAGGAGTTAAACCTAGAGACTAGCTACTAGATAGAACAAAATATTCAAGCACAGGTTGTAGGTAAAACGGTGTTTAAGTAGACTTTGGAATGTGAAAAGGGGGTGGTAACCTGCTTAAGCTACTAGTACCGTTACACATTGCACCAAAGAAATCAGCTCTTTTACCTGTAAAAAAAAAACCCAACTACCCCCCAACAGTAAAACCCACACCCACACAACCACCCCCCCCCCCAAATAAAAACCTAACTAAAAAAACCTAAGCTCCCTTATTTGCCCTGAAAAGGGCATTTGGATGGGCATTCCCATAAAAGGGCATATCGCTCTATTGCTGCCCCAAACCCCTAATCTAAAACTAAAACACACCAAATAAACCCTTACAAACTCCAAACACTAACCCCTGAAGATCCACTTACAGTTTTGAAGATCCCGACATCATCCTCAAAAGAAGCCGGGAGAAGGTCCTCATGGAAGCCAGCAGAAGACTCTCCTCCAAGCGGGACGAAGTCTTCATCCAACGCGCGCAGAAGTCTTCACCACGACGGCATCTTCCTATCTTCATCCATCCGGTGCGGAGCGGCTCCCATCTTAAAGACATCCGATGCGTAAACACCCTCTTCTTCGACGTCTTCCTTGAACAATGAATGTTCCTTTAAATGACATCATCCAAAGATGGCGTCCCTTAGATTCCCGATGGCTGATAGAATTCTATCAGTAATCGGAATTAGGTTGAAAAAATCCTATAGGCTGTTGCGCCAATCAGCCAATCGAATTGAGCTTGCAATCTTTTGGCTATTCCAATCAGCCAATAGAATGCAAGCTCAATCCTATTGGCTGATTGGATAGTGTTAGGTTTTTTTAAGGGTTCTATTGGAATGGATTTTAGTTTCTAGATTAGGGTTTGGGCAGCAATAGAGTAAATGCCCTTTTAAGGGCAATGCCCATCCAAATGCCCTTTTCAAGGCAATGGGGAGCTTAGGTTTTTTTAGTTAGGTTTTTATTTGGGGGGGTTGATTGTGTGGGTGGTGGGTTTTACTGTTGGGGGGGTATTTGTATTTTTTTTTTACAGGGTAAAAGCCTGATTTATTTGGGGCAATGCCAGCAAAAGGCCCTTTTAAGGGCTATTTGTGTTTATTGTAGGTTAGGGTTCTTTTTTTATTTCTGGGGGGGGCTTTTTTATTTTATAGGGTCTTAGATTAGGTGTAAATTAATTTAAATATTTCATAATTTCTTTATTTTATTTTGTGTAACTTAGTGTTTATTTATTTTATGTAAACTTAGTTTTTTGTAACTTTGTAATTTTTTATTGTAGCATTTACATTTATTTGAGTAGAGTTAGGTGCTTTAAACTACTACTTATATAGTTAATTTAATTTGTAGTTTAATGTAATTTTAGTTAACAGTTAGGGAGGTTAATTAATAGTTTAATATAGTTTAATTTAAATCTAAGGTAAGTTTCAAATTTATTATAAGATAGGGATAAGTTATTATTTAATGTAAAGTTAGCGGGTTGTTAAGTTTAGGGGTTAATAGTTTAATTTAGTTTATGGCGATGTAGGGGGCTGGCGGTTTAGGTTAGGGGGTTAATAGGTTTTATTTCGTACTAGTGATGTGGGAGGCCAGGGGTTTAGGGGTTTATTTGCGGTGGGCTCCAGGAGCGGCAGGATAGGGGTTAATAACTTTATGTAGTTGGCTGGCGGTCGGTGTCGGCTACGGTAGATTAGGGGTTAGAAATCAATGGGATTATCTGGCAGCACTCGAACATAAGCTTTCGCTGCTTTTAGACTCCATTGATTCCTATGGCACTCCGCGGCCTCCAGGGCGGCTGATTG
This sequence comes from Bombina bombina, assembly GCF_027579735.1. Taxonomy (NCBI): domain Eukaryota; kingdom Metazoa; phylum Chordata; class Amphibia; order Anura; family Bombinatoridae; genus Bombina; species Bombina bombina. The sequence goes on along the minus strand of NC_069506.1, from coordinate 5,625,807 downwards.
AAAAACCCAGGTACGCTGGGCCGGAATAGTGGCGAGCGTACCTGTTAGATATTTGTTAAACTAGCAAAGTTGTCAGATAGTACCAAATTTGCATTCGGAACATCTGGAGTGACGTAAGCATCGATCTGTGCCGGACTGAGGACCGGCGAGATCGTATGTTACGTCACAAATGTCATCTTTTGCCCGGTCTGTAGGCTTTGATAATAAGGCGAATCAGGCTCTCCACAATTACGCGTGGAATTCCAGCGTATTTGCTGTTGACGGCTTGATAAGTAGGCCTCAAGGTATTAGATCTAGGCCCCATTTTGGTATATTTCATGCCACCATTTCACCACCAAATGCTGTCAAATAAAAATAAAAAGTCAACTTTTACACAAACTTTAGGTTTCTCACTGAAATTATTTACAAAACAGCTAGTGCAATTATGGCACAAATGGTTGTAAATGCTTCTCTGGGATCCCCTTTGTCAGAAATAGCAGACCTATATGGCTTTGGCGTTGCTTTCTGGTAATTAGAAGGCCGCTAAATGCCGCCTGCGCATCACACCTGTATTATGGCCAGCAGTTGAAGGGGAGTTAAATTAGGTAGCTTTGTAGGGAGTTGCAGGGTTAATTTAGCTTTAGTGTAGAGATCAGCCTGCCACCTGACACATCACACCCCCTGATCCTTCCCCAAACAGTTCTCCTTCCCTCCCCCACAATTGTCCCCGCCATCTTAAGTACTGGCAGAAAGTCTGCCAGTACTAAAATAAAAGGTATATTTTAAAAATGTTTTAATTTTTTTAAGCATATTTACATATGCTGCTGTGTAGGATCTCCCCTAGCCCCCAACCTCCTGCCCCCCCCCCCCAAACAGCTCTCTAACCCATCCTCTCTACCTTATTGGGAGCCATCTTGGGTACTGGCAGTTGGCAAATTGTGTTTTATTTTTGCCTTTTTCTGTAGTGTAACTCCCCCCCCCAAAGGCCCACCCCCCTCCAAGAACCCTTAGAATTTAATTTATTGCTAACTCCCACCCCCCTTTCTCCCACTTCGTACCACTAAATTTTTCTGTAGTGTAGCGGTTCCCACCCGCTCCCCGCCCGCCACTTCCGTGCACGCCCCTTGCGATCCCGCCCATGATCCTGCCCCCCTCTTCTTACCAGAAGCTATCGATGGCCGTCCACCTGCCTCCCAACATCGGCTCCCACCCACCAACAATTGCGGCCATCGATGTCCGGTGCAGAGAGGGCCCACAGAGTGGCTATCTTTGCATCGGATGGCCAAGGATGATTATTGCAGGATGCCTCGATATCGAGGCATCCGCTTTGCAATAACCGGAAAGCGGCTGGAAGCGATCAGGATCGCTTCCACCGCTTTCCAAGACCGACAACAAGCATGGTACGTCCCTCGGACGTTTAACTGTATTTTTTTGGAGGACATACCCTGCACGTCGTCGGTCATTAAGGGGTTAATTGGTATGTTAGTTTAATTTTAGTTTAATAGTTATGCTAGCTTAATTGTTAGTTTAAACTTAGTTTTTTTATTTGACAGGTAAGTTTTTAATTTAATTTAAGATAGGGAAATTGTAATTTTAATATAAAGTTAGGGTGGCGTTAGGTTTAGGGGTTAATGGTTTAAATTAGTTTATTGCGATGTGGGGGATTTCGGTTTAGGGGTTAATAGTTTAATTTAGTATATTTTGTTGTGGGGGGCTTACGGTTTAGGGGTTAATAGGTTTATTTTGTGGCAGTGGTGTAGGGATTAATAACTTTATTATAGTGGCGACGATGTCGGGGAGCGGCGGAATAGGGGTTAATAAATTGTATTAGTGGCGGCGATGTCGGAGCGGCAGATTAGGGGTTAATAACTTTAATATAGTGTTTGCGATGTGGGAAAGGCCTCAGTTTAGGGGTTAATAGGTAGTTTATGGGTGTTAGTGTACTTTTTGACACTTTTTTATTGAGGAAAGAATCATAAGTAACAGACATATGATAATCCAGAAACAAGTTGTATGTAACAGAAAAGAGACATATGTCATTCAGGGCTCAGTACATTTTATACAATGGTCAAAACCCAGACAAATACAGTACAGCCCGACATGGTAGGAACCTCAAAGTTTTTTTAAGTTATAGCTATCAATCTGGTAAAAGCGTGACTATACACAAAGAAAACGCCATGGTGCAGAGACTAGAATAGTGAGCTAAGAGCATAGAGCCCAAGTACCATATTAGCCCTGAGGGCGAATGGGAGTTTATTCATTTGACAGGTTAGCTGGGAAAACCCAGCGTGATGGCAGAGATGGGGGGGGGGGAAGGGGGAGGTAGGGGGAAAGAGAAGGGAAAGGGGGGGAAGAGAGGGGAAAAAAAATAAAAGAAAAAAAAAATAACGGGGTACACCTGTACTCCAGAGGGCACGAGGGAGGGGGTTTAGAACATGCCCCTCCTCTGTAGTGCAAATATTTGACCCTATAGGTGGCTGCTAATTTACAGAGAGAGAATGTTGCCTTCCCCGGGCAATCCCATGGCTCCCAGATTGAGGCATACAGTCTACTTGTTGGCGTGAATGATATACATAACTTTCCATAGATCTGAAGTATGTGATGAGTTGAAAGTTAAGGAGGGTTATGTTATTTCCAGTTTCGAGCAATCAGGTAATTTTGCCGCCATCAGGATCGTTATCAGCAGAGTGCGTCTGGGAGCGAGAGGGGCCGGAGGCCTACATGAATCAGGGCTGTTTCCGGAGTGAGAGACATGACAAGCCCCAAGCGAGAGCACAGGGTCTCAAGTCTGCTCCATAAAGGGTTTAATGGAGGGGCAGGACCACCAGATATGTAGGGGGTCTCCCACTTGCTCGCACCCCCCATCAAAGGGGGGAGCATTTTGGAAACATTTTATGTATCCTCGAGGGTACATAGTGCCACCTTGTCAGAAGCTTATAGAACAATTCATATAGCGTCATGCAATGAATTGACGTTTTGGTGTGAGAAATTGCCTCTGTCCAGCTTTCAACCGTTAGGCTTACATGCAACTCTTTCCCCACTCCCTCATCTGTTTGGTTTTGGTCACTTTCGGAGAGTTAAGTAGGATTTGATAATGGGAGGATAAAGGGGAAATATGATGGGTACCAGTGGTTATCGGGTATCCCACGGCGTCAATTGTCTTATAGGGGCTTCAAAGAAACCCCAAGATTTCAGTATTGAGAGTAACCGTAATAGGTCAAACCGGAATCTTGGCTGAATGTCGTGAAACATTAATCAGGTCAGTGGGTGGAATAGGATTCGCCCCTGAAACAAAGGTCTGCCACCCTGAGTGAGGGTAATGCCTGTCTCAGTGATAGGGCTCGCTAGAGGGAGGCCATACAAAAGGCCTGATATTTGAGTGGGAGGGGTGAAAGGTGTGGAGGAGACCATAGTATTGTGGCGGAGAGACGCAGCCAGGAGTTCCTGCAGTGAAGGATAATCTTGTTGTTAATCGGATGTCCGAAGTGCAGTGGGACGGGATCCAAAGAAGGTCCGCCAGGGTCCATGTGGGCCGGCAAGGATGCCTGTTCAAGCTCCAGCCAGCGAGGAACGACCCCCTTGTACTTCCATTCGGAAATGTGGGATAAGAGTGAGGCTTCGCAATAAATCCGTATGTTCGGGAGGCCTAGCCCCTCCAGCGAGGATTGGACGTTGCAGCAGAGAGGCTGCGATGCGGGGCCTCTTACCATTCCACATGTACCGGTTTATAACGGCTTGGAATTTGTTATAGTTATGAGTTTTATCTAACAGTTTTGTAGCGTAAAACTCATAACTACTGGTCTCAGATTGCAAAACGGAAATTGTCGGTATGGGCTGCAACGCAAGCTTTTAGCCTCACTGGCAAAACTCGTAATGGCTGCGCTACGGAAAGTCCCATAAAAAAACGTCAGTTTTACAAATGCGGAACTGATGTTGCGTTTCAGGCTAAAAGGCTTGCGGTACAGCTATACCGACAAGACTTGTAATGGCTGTGGTGCTGTTTTTAACACTGAAATTACCATTTTTTCAGCGTTAAAACCCAAACGCAAAACTTGTAATCTAGGTGAATATGAGCACATAGAATAGGAGCGCTAATGATATACACTTGTAATATGAGCACAAGAATAAGAGCGCTATTGATATAACTTGTAATATGAGCACAAGAATAAGAGCGCTATTGATATAACTTGTAATATGAGCACAAGAATAAGAGCGCTATTGATATAACTTAGTAATATGAGCACAAGAATAAGAGCGCTATTGATATAACTTGTAATATGAGCACAAGAATAAGGAGCGCTATTGATATAACTTGTAATATGAGCGCAAGAATAGGAGCGCTATTAATATAATTTGTAATATGAGCGCAAGAATAGGAGCGCTATTGATTTAACTTGTAATATGAGCACAAGAATAGGAGCGCTATTGATATAACTTGTAATATGAGCACAAGAATAAGAGCGCTATTGATATAACTTGTAATATGAGCGCAAGAATAGGAGCGCTATTGATTTAACTTGTAATATGAGCGCAAGAATAGGAGCGCTATTAATATAACTTGTATATGAGCACAAGAATAGGAGCGCTATTAATATAACTTGTAATATGAGCACAAGAATAGGAGCGCCTATTGATATAACTTGTAATATGAGCACCAAGAATAGGAGCGCTATTAATATAACTTGTAATATGAGCGCAAGAATTGGAGCGCTATTGATTTAACTTGTAATATGAGCACAAGAATAGGAAGCGGTATTGATATAACTTGTTACTATAAGCAACAAGAGTAGGAGTGCTAATGATTAACTTGTAATATGAGCACAAGAATAGGAGCTATTGATTTAACTTGTAATATGAGAACAAGAATATGAGCTATTGATATAACTTGTAATATGAGCACAAGAATAGAGCTATTGATATAAACTTGTAATATGAGCACAAGATATGAGCTATTGATATAACTTGTAATATGAGCACAAGAATATGAGCTATTGATATAACTTGAAATATGAGAACAAGAATAGAAGCCACTGTTGATATAACTTGTAATATGAGCACAAGAATAGGAGCGCTATTGATATAACTTGTAATATGAGCACATTAATAGGAGCACTATTGATTTAACTTGTAATATGAGCACAAGAATAAGAGCACGATTTATATAACTTGTAATATGAGCACATTAATAGGAGCACTATTTATATAACTTGTAATATGAGCAGCAACAATATCAACTTCCGTTTGGGGTGAAGCTTCGACTCACCATGCTCCATGTCAGCGTTCCTGTCGAGCGCTAAGGAAAAACTACCCTGCAGCTATCTGCCACCTTCGGAGGTTCACTGGGGGTTTTATGCTTATCGACCGTGGCACCTGGTCTGGAGGTTTCCCCAACCAAGCTGAAGTTTACGTGGCCGTTGTTGGCCTGCAACTATACCGCCAAAGCTCCGATGCCCTGTTTTGCTAGCTGTCACTACAGGAGACAGATGTCTACATACTAAAAGATCTTCAGCAGGAGACAATCCGCGCTAGAGGAAGACTGGATACCCGGAATTTCTGGCGACTCCATTAAGAACCCTTTGAGCATATTGTCATGAGGATTCTCGGCTGATCTTTACTACTTGAGGACCAGAGCTGCTGTCGCCCGGAGGGATCCGAGCTTCACGCCCCAACCTCATAGTACATCCTGGTGCAGGACTCAGCAGTGAGGTGCCTTGTTCTCTAGACCTGGAAGGAGTGCAGCTGGGTAAACTAAAGTGATAAGGATTACCTACCAGATGGGACTCTGTATCACAGCCTGAGCTACATACCCATCGTCAGTAGCGCAAGTATAATTTTCTTCTGTTTTTCTTGTTGAGATGACGGCAATATAAATACACATCACAAAATGTTTTAATAGATGAGGCGTTATTGCTTTGGTGCTTTGTGACAGTTCAACTGTCTGATAACCAAAAAAAAGAAGAAGCTATTTCAATTAAAACACAAGGGGAAAGTGGCCAGACAGCTACTACATAATCTTTGGACGTTGCTTAAATCACTACAAGCTGTTTGGGCCAGTTCAATGCCTGATAAGCCCTGGAATTACAGGACTGTTCTGTTTGTCCCTTTTTTCTGAATATTGTGCCCCTATTAATTAGAGACTTTGTCATAGACTTTCTACTACTACTTAGAGAGTGATCTAACTACAGAACTCTCGATTTTTAGTGTATATACTCTCTTGAGGGAATCAAGTCAAATGTTTAATACGCTAAAAATATATAACTAAATAAGCGTGTATAAATTGCTGTATTTTTGTACTTTTCTGTGTACTACTCCCTCTTTGGGGTCAGATAGCCATAAGTTTTTTACCCCTAGGTTCTGGGGACTTTAGTGTTACACTACCTGCCCTGTAATTAATCTTTCGAATTTCCTCAGATACTACGTGATAGTAGCAGCATATATACATTCCCTTTACTGAATACATTTATTTAATACAGCTTGGAGATAATTAAGAGTATTTGTGGGTAGTACTACGAATAAGCCCTGTGTTAGAAGTATTATCTATGATATCAGTGGGATTGTTGATGTGTATTGCTCAAGTGTTAAATGGGTAGGGGGGGGGAACAAGGTAAAAGCCAGACTAGGTGGTTTTGTTACTCAGTATTACTGTGATAGACTGGGTTTAAAGTTGATCATTGTACTATCGCTGAGGTTAAGATCAGCTGTTTTGTCATTTTTAGTATAAAAATTGGTTGATAGGCTTCATTTGAAGGTAATCCATTTCCCTCACGTTTTACAATTTTTTTTACTTTTCACATCAGAGAGTATTCCTCCTCTCTTTAAAGGTTTTTAAACAATACACGAAAATGTATACATAAAACACAAAAATATTGTTTTTATTTAAACTAAAATAGGTGGATAGCCCTCATTGAAGGTGATTTCTACTTCTCACGTTTTCTCACTTTCACTTTTACACCATGAGTCTTTTTTTTTTTTTAGTGGATGTGAAATAATTCACATAAACGTACATAAAACACAACCATGCACCTTTCCCCACTTTTTTGGTATAATAAGATCCTGATTTTTTAAAAAAATTTTCAAATAGAAAGGTTTGTCACACAAGGCAGACAAAATTCACCCATAATGCCTGCCAGACAAAAAAAGTACGTGTCAGATATTAGTACTGATTCTTCCAATGAAACTCTAAGCCATACATATGACTCTCAACGCTGTGATTTCCCAGTTGAGTTCACTCTTCACACCCCAATTGGATATAAATTAAAAAAGATTTCACTAATATATCTGCTAATTTAGATGCTCTGTCTTCTGAGGTGAAGCAATTCTCCACTAGATTGACAGAAGCGGAGAATAGAATCTCTGACCTCGAGGATCTTGTAAAATACTCAAGATAATGTACTCACTAAACAAGAAGCTAAGATACAAAATTTACAATTACGTCTAGAGGATATGGAAGATTGCTCTAGGTGTAATCATTTAAGAGTAGTGGGTCTTCCAGAGACTTTAGAATATGAAAATCTCTTAAATTTCACTTCTAATACTCTACCTCAGGCCTTAGAATTCCCTCTGTCTCAATTACCACTAGATATAGAAAGAGCCCACAAGGTAGGTCCAAGGAAATTTAATGAGGACGGTTCACTGAGAAATAGAATGTGAATTTTCAAGTTATTAAGGTTTCAAGATAAAATTGAACTGCTTAAACTATATAAGAAGGTTGACATATTCACTATAGCGAACAAAAAAAATATTACAATTCCAAGATTTCTCAAATGAGACCGTCACAAAAAGGAAAAACATGGCGCCTTTTTGTACACTACTAATTCATAAAGGTTTTAAGGCCCAGATGGTACCCTGCAAGAACTATCATAGAGAAAGATGGTGCTAGGACTAATTTAAACATTTGCTAAGGAACATATTGCCAATATTTAGAATTTAAGAGCTAGAAAGAGTTTTAAAACATAATGGAAATCCAAGTGTATATTTTTTTCTCAAGGGTACAGGGCGCTTGACACTATGTATATATTTTTTTTAGATAATGATGTTGGATAGTTTCTTATTTGGTTTTCAGTTTTTTTTTTTTACCTCTTCCCCCCCCCCCGTGGTGTATTTAGATTTTGTGCTGCCCTAGGCACTCACAATTCTGCTGCCCCTACACCCACCCCCCACAGTTTTAAGTCTTTTTAGGCCATAATGTTTTTTTGGACAGTGTGTAATGTGACATTTTTTTTGTAAATAATTTCTATATAAACTGTTCACCAGGGTTTGCAAATATGATATATATTTATGAAGAATGGAGAAAGTCTGGCACTGTGTATAAACAACCCAAAATATTGATAACTGCTTATGAGTGAGGAAGGTAGTGTAATTATCGGTATGCCTGTGTCAATTAACTGAAATATATTTTTCCTGCTGCAGAGCTATCCCTGTACAAGTTTATATTTATGATAAACAAGTTTAGATCTTATATTACTCATTTTAATGTGCTGTTTTTATATTTGATACCAGAACATATTTTAGTTATTCCATGAACCTAAACAGGTACTTGTAAAGCGCGGCTAATCACCTGTAAGGGTCTCAAGGCGCTGCTCATTTTATCGACCTCGGAAGGATGAAAGGACCTCGCCGAGGATCGAACCTGCAACCCTTGGGTTGCTACAGAGCTCAGCCAGTGCCTTAGCATGCTAAGCTATCTGTCCGGCTAAAGAGGAATTTTTTTTTTGCTTCCTATCACACACACATTTTATCCACTAGCAATTTTCTTCACCCAAAACACAACTGGTAACTCAAGCTGCATTTCTATTCATTCATTTATCTTTAAATACAGCTGCTATGAGCCTAACTAAACAGATTCTACAGACAAAGCTTTTAGCCACAATGTTTTGTTATGGTGAGGCCTGCAGCAGCCTTGTTAAGAGAAAAACTTTTTTAAATAGTCAGTCCGGTACTCACATAGTCACTGGTGTATTTTTGTTTGTGGAGACATAGGTCAGGTATCAGTGATCCTTCTTGCCATGGTGGTCAAGTGATCCAGTACTTTTGTAACAGGTACAGAGGCTGCGCAGGATCTTACTCTGTGTTGTTGGAGGATTTCAGAGGAGCTGACTGAGTCAGGTTGCATAATCAGCCTGGTGCCAGTTTTTTATATTTCCTGCTTCCTGACTTCCCGCTCTACCTAGAGCCGTTTCCCAACCAGAGTGCGCTATTCCACGCTAAGTACCAGACACACATACGAAAACTTATCAACCAAGCATGCTACCCCCCCACACCATATCAGCAGCCACCCACACACCGTATCAGCAGCCACCCACACACTGCTAGGTATCAGAGGCCCCCCACACCACGCTAAGTATCAGCGTCCCTTAACACCCACACTGCTAAGTATCAGAGGCCCCAGACACCACACTAAGTATCAGCTCCTAGATCAACGCTCAGCGAGGGAGCACAGCATACAACCGGCACAGACACAGGGATGGCAGGCACTGTAAGAAAGTTATTTCCTTCAAAACCTCATAACTGCCGCGCTAGGCATGATATAGCGCGGGAGTTAAGAAGTGAGAGCAGGAAATAACTTTCTCACTGAACCAATGGTGTCACATCTGCCGCCCTAGGCCCGTGCCTGGTTTGCCTAGGCGGTAATACGCCCCTGCCCCCCCCCCCCATCCTTCCTTTCCTAAAAAAAAAAAAAGGATTTTAAATAATATCATTTTAACTATATGACAGAATTAAGAGAAAACTTTAAAGTTCTGTCTTGGAACATTGGAGGTATCTCCTCCCCTGCTAAACGCAAACTTATAATAAAAACTTTAGGAAGATTTAAACCAAGTATTGTTTTTCTTCAAGAAACTCACTTAAAGAATCAAGAAATACCCAAGCTCAAATCTAAAGAGGTGGGAGAGGTAATAGGTTGTAATGAATCGACTCTCTCACAACCAACTAAATGGTGTATATGTTGCTCTTTGGTGTACAATTCCTGTGTACACTGTCTTCAACAGGATAGAGACACAGTGAGCAGTTAATAGACAGCAGGATTGGTTACAGAATAATCTCTGAAGTTAATGATTCGCAAAACAACTCAGACAAAGCTCAGTGGAATAATATCTTTAGAGATTTAATAAACTTGTAGATTTGTATCAGTGGATCAGTATGCTTCACACACATTCACCCATAAAATATATACAGTCTCAATCACTCCGTTTGCTAAATTCACCTTTGAGATTATTCACAGCTCCAATATGGAACATAACATAACCGGTAAATACATATGAGGACTCAGATGATTTAAGTTTACCTTATAGGAGGCTTATCTGTAAGCAGACGATATGTAACAATTGAAAGTAGCAAAGTTTTACCTGAGCGTGGTGAGAGGTGCTGCCTGCAGCAGCAGTGAGAAGCTTACGGTGAATGTGTGACTCACTTCCGGTTTTGTAATCCAGCGTCGGGTAAGCTGCAGCGATATCTGAATACCGAGTCTGAGATGGTGTAGTGTTGCAATGAGATCCGTCGAGGAGATCTTCTAGAGTGCTGTTCTTACAGGTAGAAAGCTGCTGAGGAGTAAAACTGTGAAGTTGAATGTTAGCTTTCACTTGAAGACAAAAGTTACTATAGGAGAGGGGTAAAGAACTATAGCAAGTAGTTAGGTAGGAGACCTGATGACAAGGCATACTATCTGCCTCAGGCAGAATAGCAACAATAATCAGGCAAGGAAGGAATGTAGGAGGCTCCCTTTTAAAGGATCAGAGAGCATGAAGGGATATACCTTAAAGGTATATCACATATCCCCCTCCTCAAGGGCGGACACCAGGGGTGCGGAGATGGGGCTTCGCAGGATATCGACGATGGAAAGCGGAGAGTAAATCAGGAGCATGCACATCCTCACGTGACTCCCAGGAGTTGCTTTCAGGACCATAACCTTTCCACTGAATCAGGTACTGCAATGCACCGCGTCGTATCCGGGAATTGAGAATAGACTCCACTTCATATTCCAACTGGTCTTGGTGATAAATCGGCGGAGGTGGATCCTCCTGATGCACTAAGGGATTGCCTTTATAAGGCTTGATTAAAGAAACATGAAAAGTTGGATGAATTGCAAAATCCTTTGGCAAGGTTAACCGGACTGCGTTTGGGTTCACAATAGCCTCAATTGGAAATGGTCCAATAAATTGGTTAGTCAACTTTTTACAAGGTACTAGGAGTTTCAAAAACTTTGTAGATAGTAGAACTGAGTCCCCTATTTCATAGGTGGGACTGGGGGAGTGATGCAAGTCGTAATAATTCTTTTGATGTTCTTGCGCTTCCTGTAGATGCTTTTTAATCAATTGTAACCTGTCCTGTAAGGATGTAGTGAAATCTGTTACCCCAGGACAATTCACTGGAGTATGAGATATTGTGATGGTGGTTGGGTGGAAACCGTATGTGGCAAAAAATGGCGATACTTTAGTTGAAGTAGAGTTTGAGTTATTATAGGAGAACTCTGCCATTGGGAGGTAATCAACCCAGTCATCCTGGAGATGACTAAGATAACATCTTAGGAATTGTTCCAAGGTTTGATTCAGACGTTCAGTCAACCCATTTGACTGGGGATGAAAGGCAGTGGTATATCGGGTATCTATTTGCAGTAATTTACACAGAGACCTCCAAAAAGCTGAGGTGAACTGAGTACCACGGTCAGTGATAATGGTGGAGGGTAGCCCATGTAGTTTTACTATGTTATCCAGGAA
>NC_069506.1:5594117-5609117 GCF_027579735.1 Bombina bombina | reverse complement strand
AGTTTGTTTATACGGGACGCAATGATTTTGGCATAAAGCTTTATATCTACATTAAGTAGGGAAATAGGGCGAAAATTTGATGGGGTGGTGGGGGGTTTATCAGGTTTAGGTATCATGGTAATATGGGCCTCTACCATATTTGGAGAAAAGGGGTTCCCCTCGCCCGCCTCATTAAAGAGTTGTAAAATGAAAGGGGACAAGATATCTTTAAAGTTTTGGTAATACTTTACAGAAAAACCATCTGGGCCTGGGCTTTTACCTTTATTCATATCCTTAAGTCCTGTGAGAATTTCTTGAGGGGTGATGGGTTGATCTAGCTCAGTTCTCTGTTCAGGAGTTATAGAAGGCAGGGAACAGTTTTGTAAATAATGCTCTAGATCTGAATCTTCAAAAGATTTAGAGTTGTCAGAGGCAATATTATATAGCTTAAGGTAATATTCCCGAAATTGTGTACCTATTTCTGGAGTAGTTTGTATTTTTTGTTTCTGGGGGGTGATCAAATGGTGGATATATGATTTCAATTTTCTTTTTTTTAAGGCTCTGGCTAATAATTTACCTGCCCTATTGCCTTCATAGAAGAATTTTTGTTTAACTTTATGAGTGATAGCCTGTTGTTCTTGGGCTAAGAGGGTTTTCAATTGGTTTCTCGTGCTCGTCAAGTCTTGTAGGATTTGGGGGTTAGAGTGTGCTTTTTTATGTTGAAGGTCTAGTTTAGATAGGGTTTCAGCCAATTCTGTGTATTTTAGGCGTGCTATCACCGTGGAGACGCCACCACAGACACCTGGATATCGTGCTATCTGAGCCACAGTAATTGCGAGGTGAGACCAGATTCTTACACTGGGGGGGCCCACAGAACCACACTGAAGACAGAGAGTCTCACGGCACTACCGATAGATGCACACATATGCTGAAGGAGGTAACACGGCTGTTTAAGCATCTGCTTTATTTACAACACATTAAAGGCCATGAACTGCCATGAGGGTATGAGATACTCGCAGTTTGGGTAAAAAGGAAAATGTGGAATGTATTGTATCCTCTGCAATAAAGGCATTACAAGGAAGATATAGTGCACGTTACCGTGAGTGAAGTGCGAAGAGGGTGTGTGTTTGGGCCGACAGTACGTTTACAGCTCCCTGCAACACAGTTTATGGCCAGTAGCACGCCAGGTTTAAGGGACATTTGAACCATAATACTCTTATAATTACAAGATTTGTCACGACAGTCGTCACCAGCATTCACTGTCATGGATTACAAATACTGTAACATGTTATGTTTCCTGTGAACGCCTTCACATAGTAGCAAGAAGATAATTGCTGATGGTTTCAAACAGATACACATTGTTACAGTTGGAAGTTTTATAACATACGAGACATTCTTGTTTGAGGAGTTTCCACAACAGTACGAGACACTTTTTGTCCATATAATATTACAGAGTTACGGATCCAGTGGACACTCTTCATGGTTCTCAATCCTATTAGGTCCTTAGTGGGTGGTGTCAAAATTCACTCCCTGGGGACGCCCTGGGAGTGATAATACACTTTTTTCATTTATTCTTCTGATGTTTATTTTGACGTTTGTTTTTTTCTTTTCTGGTAAGGGTTGGATACGGATGTGTTTGGTGGATGGGGTATGTGTGGATCTGAGTGAACCTACACCTGATGGTACCTTATGAGTACGATTACATTTTGTGAAAGATCAATTCGATCATATCCTTTGTTGAAGAATAAAAACTTCTTGATTCTAAGACTCATTGGCTGGGATTTTTTGATGTTTTATATATATTTATGTGTTACTATGTGCATATACATATATATTTATGTGTTATTATGTGTATATACATATATATTTATGTGTTACTATGTGTATATACATATATATTTATGTGTTATTATGTGTATATACATATATATTTATGTGTTATTATGTGTATATACATATATATTTATGTGTTACTATGTGTATTTACATATATATTTATGTGTTACTATGTGTATATACATATATATTTATGTGTTACTATGTGTATATACATATATATTTATGTGTTACTATGTGTATATACATATATATTTATGTGTTAGTATGTGTATATATATATATATTTATGTGTTACTATGTGTATATACATATATATTTATGTGTTACTATGTGTATATACATATATATTTATGTGTTACTATGTGTATATACATATATATTTATGTGTTACTATGTGTATATACATATATATTTATGTGTTACTATGTGTATATACATATATATTTGTGTTACTGTGTATATATATATATATATATTTATGTGTTACTATTTGTATATACATATATATTTATGTGTTACTATGTGTATATACATATATATTTATGTGTTACTATGTGTATATACATATATATATTTATGTGTTACTATGTGTATATACATATATATTTATGTGTTAGTATGTGTATATACATATATATTTATGTGTTAGTATGTGTATATACATATATATTTATGTGTTACTATGTGTATATACATATATATTTATGTGTTAGTATGTGTATATACATATATATTTATGTGTTAGTATGTGTATATACATATATATTTATGTGTTAGTATGTGTATATACATATATATTTATGTGTTATTATGTGTATATACATATATATTTAAGTGTTACTATGTGTATATACATATATATTTATGTGTTAGTATGTGTATATACATATATATTTATGTGTTACTATGTGTATATACATATATATTTATGTGTTACTATGTGTATATACATATATATTTATGTGTTATTATGTGTATATACATATATTTATGTGTTACTATGTGTATATACATATATATTTATGTGTTACTATGTGTGTATATACATATATATTTATGTGTTACTATGTGTATATACATATATATTTATGTGTTAGTATGTGTATATACATATATATTTATGTGTTACTATGTGTATATACATATATATTTATGTGTTACTACGTGTATATACATATATATTTATGTGTTACTGTGTGTATATACATATATATTTATGTGTTACTACGTGTATATACATATATATTTATGTGTTATTATGTGTATATACATATATATTTATGTGTTATTATGTGCATATACATATATATTTATGTGTTACTATGTGTATATACATATATATTTATATGTTACTATGTGTATATACATATATATTTATGTGTTATTATGTGTATATACATATATATTTATGTGTTACTATGTGTATATACATATATATTTATGTGTTACTATGTGTATATATATATATATATATATATATATATTTAGGTGTTACTATGTGTATATACATATATATTTATGTGTTATTATGTGTATATACATATATATTTATGTGTTACTATGTGTATATACATATATATTTATGTGTTACTATGTGTATATAAATATATATTTATGTGTTACTATGTGTATATACATATATATTTATGTGTTACTATGTGTGTATACATATATATTTATGTGTTATTATGTGTATATACATATATATTTATGTGTTATTATGTGCATATATATATATATTTATGTGTTACTATGTGTATATACATATATATTTATGTGTTAGTATGTGTATATACATATATATTTATGTGTTACTATGTGTATATACAGATATATTTATGTGTTAGTATGTGTATATACATATATATTTATGTGTTACTATGTGTATATACAGATATATTTATGTGTTACTATGTGTATATACATATATATTTATGTGTTACTATGTGTATATACATATATATTTATGTGTTACTATGTGTATATACATATATATTTATGTGTTACTATGTGTATATACATATATATTTATGTGTTACTATGTGTATATACATATATATTTATGTGTTATTATGTGTATATATATATATATTTATGTGTTACTATTTGTATATACATATATATTTATGTGTTACTATGTGTATATACATATATATTTATGTGTTACTATGTGTATATACATATATATTTATGTGTTACTATGTGTATATACATATATATTTATGTGTTACTATGTGTATATACATATATATTTATGTGTTACTATGTGTATATACATATATATTTATGTGTTACTATGTGTATATACATATATATTTATGTGTTACTATGTGTATATACATATATATTTATGTGTTATTATGTGTATAAACATATATATTTATGTGTTAGTATGTGTATATACATATATATTTATGTGTTACTTTGTGTATATACATATATATTTATATGTTACTATGTGTATATACATATATATTTATGTGTTACTATGTGTATATACATATATATTTGTGTTACTGTGTGTATATACATATATATTTATGTGTTACTATGTGTATATACATATATATTTATGTGTTACTGTGTGTATATACATATATATTTATGTGTTACTATGTGTATATACATATATATTTATGTGTTAGTATGTGTATATACATATATATTTATGTGTTACTATGTGTATATACAGATATATTTATGTGTTAGTATGTGTATATACATATATATTTATGTGTTACTATGTGTATATACATATATATTTATGTGTTACTATGTGTATATACATATATATTTATGTGTTACTATGTGTATATACATATTTATTTATGTGTTATTATGTGTATATACATATATATTTATGTGTTACTATGTGTATATACATATATATTTATGTGTTTTATATATATATATATATATATATATATATATATATATATATATATATATATAGAGAGACACACACACACACACACACATATTAACACATAAATATATATGTATTTAAGCATTTACATATATATTTACGGGGAACACACAGTTCCCATAGACTGCAATGTAAAGGCACTTTAAATCCCAAAAACTGCCTAAAGCAGTTGTTTTTTTTATATGCAGCATTTTTTTTTCAATAAAAATCAATAAACCCTCCATTTTAAGGGCATTTGGGGAACTTTTAGAAAATTAACGAGCATTTAAATTAGATCTAATCTATGGTTAATTTTCTGAGCGCTGATTGCTACTGCAAGCTCACGGTAGCAATAACCAGCCACTTGTAACGGCTGGTTAATTAATCTCATTCCCGCAAACGAGCAAATTTGCTCATTTGCTGGTGCGGGATAATTTAGTGCTCCACTTGTAATCTAGCCCTTAGTCTTTTTATTTGGTGGGGTACAGTCCCCACTTTTACTGACCCCAGTTTATTCCCATAAAGGGGTTAAGCACATATGTAAAGTCCTGCTCTGGGCTACAGGGGATGGGGTACAGGAAAGGGTTTTTGAGAGGCTACTGGGTTCTGTCATAGACTCACCCTGGTCTTCACTGCATAGATCATATGAATAAGCAGACAGTTTGAAACCGTAGGGCCCAGGTTACCGATGACTTAGCAGCCCACCAGCCAGTTCTATTGCAGCAGTAGCTTCTGAGATAAAATCCCTTCTAATCATCTTGTTCCTGTGTAACACATTGTATTAGCGCGCACCATGCCTGCTGCAGACAGTTTATAGTGGCCCCTCCCCCTGCACCATATTTATGTGCTTTCACGCTTCTTACAGGCAGTTTATAGTGGCCCCTCCCCCTGCGCCATATTTATGTGCTTTCACGCTTCTTACAGGCAGTTTATAGTGGCCCCTCCCCCTGCGCCATATTTACGTGCTTTCACGCTTCTTACAGGCAGTTTATAGTGGCCCCTTCCCCTGTGCCATATTTATGTGCTTTCACGCTTCTTACAGACAGTTTATAGTGGCCCCTCCCCCTGCGCCATATTTACGTGCTTTCACGCTTCTTACAGGCAGTTTATAGTGGCCCCTCCCCCTGCGCCATATTTACGTGCTTTCACGCTTCTTACAGACAGTTTATAGTGGCCCCTCCCCCTGCGCCATATTTACGTGCTTTCACGCTTCTTACAGACAGTTTATAGTGGCCCCTCCCCCTGTACCATATTTATGTGCTTTCACGCTTCTTACAGACAGTTTATAGTGGCCCCTCCCCCTGCGCCATATTTACGTGCTTTCACGCTTCTTACAGGCAGTTTATAGTGGCCCCTTCCCCTGTGCCATATTTATGTGCTTTCACGCTTCTTACAGACAGTTTATAGTGGCCCCTCCCCCCTGTACCATATTTATGTGCTTTCACGCTTCTTACAGACAGTTTATAGTGGCCCCTCCCCCTGCGCCATATTTACGTGCTTTCACGCTTCTTACAGGCAGTTTATAGTGGCCCCTTCCCCTGTGCCATATTTATGTGCTTTCACGCTTCTTACAGACAGTTTATAGTGGCCCCTCCCCCTGTACCATATTTATGTGCTTTCACGCTTCTTACAGACAGTTTATAGTGGCCCCTCCCCCTGCGCCATATTTACGTGCTTTCACGCTTCTTACAGGCAGTTTATAGTGGCCCCTCCCCCTGCGCCATATTTATGTGCTTTCACGCTTCTTACAGGCAGTTTATAGTGGTCCCTTCCCCTGTGCCATATTTATGTTCTTCCACGCTTCTTACAGGCAGTTTATAGTGGCCCCTCCCCCTGCGCAATATTTATGTGCTTTCACGCTTCTTACAGGCAGTTTATAGTGGCCCCTCCCCCTGCGCCATATTTATGTGCTTTCACGCTTCTTACAGGCAGTTTATAGTGGCCCCTCCCCCCTGCGCCATATTTATGAGCTTTCACGCTTCTTACAGGCAGTTTATAGTGGCCCCCTCCCCCTGTACCATATTTATGTGCTTTCACACTTCTTACAGACAGTTTATAGTGGCCCCTCCCCCCTGTACCATATTTATGTGCTTTCACACTTCTTACAGGCAGTTTATAGTGGCCCCTCCCCCTGTACCATATTTATGTGCTTTCACGCTTCTTACAGACAGTTTATAGTGGCCCCTCCCCCTGTACCATATTTATGTGCTTTCACGCTTCTTACAGACAGTTTATAGTGGCCCCTCCCCCTGCACCATATTTATGTGCTTTCACACTTCTTACAGACAGTTTATAGTGGCCCCTTCCCCTGTGCCATATTTATGTGCTTTCACACTTCTTACAGGCAGTTTATAGTGGCCCCTCCCCCTGCGCCATATTTATGTGCTTTCACACTTCTTACAGACAGTTTATAGTGGCCCCTCCCCCTGCGCCATATTTATGTGCTTTCACACTTCTTACAGGCAGTTTATAGTGGCCCCTCCCCCTGCACCATATTTATGTGCTTTCACGCTTCTTACAGGCAGTTTATAGTGGCCCCTCCCCCTGTACCATATTTATGTGCTTTCACGCTTCTTACAGGCAGTTTATAGTGGCCTCTCCCCCTGCACCATATTTATGTGCTTTCACGCTTCTTACAGGCAGTTTATAGTGGCCCCTTCCCCTGCACCATATTTATGTGCTTTCACGCTTCTTACAGACAGTTTATAGTGGCCCCTTCCCCTGTGCCATATTTATGTGCTTTCACGCTTCTTACAGGCAGTTTATAGTGGCCCCTCCCCCTGTACCATATTTATGTGCTTTCACGCTTCTTACAGGCAGTTTATAGTGGCCTCTCCCCCTGCACCATATTTATGTGCTTTCACACTTCTTACAGGCAGTTTATAGTGGCCCCTCCCCCTGCACCATATTTATGTGCTTTCACGCTTCTTACAGACAGTTTATAGTGGCCCCTCCCCCTGCGCCATATTTATGTTCTTCCACGCTTCTTACAGGCAGTTTATAGTGGCCCCTACCCCCTGGGCCATATTTATGTTCTTCCACGCTTCTTACAGGCAGTTTATAGTGGCCCCTCCCCCTGTACCATATTTATGTGCTTTCACACTTCTTACAGGCAGTTTATAGTGGCCCCTCCCCCTGTACCATATTTATGTGCTTTCACGCTTCTTACAGACAGTTTATAGTGGCCCCTCCCCCTGCACCATATTTATGTGCTTTCACGCTTCTTACAGGCAGTTTATAGTGGCCCCTCCCCCTGTACCATATTTATGTGCTTTCACGCTTCTTACAGGCAGTTTATAGTGGCCCCTCCCCCTGTGCCATATTTATGTGCTTTCACGCTTCTTACAGACAGTTTATAGTGGCCCCTTCCCCTGTGCCACATTTATGTTCTTCCACGCTTCTTACAGACAGTTTATAGTGGCCCCTACCCCCGCGCCACGTTTAGGTGCTTTCACGCTTCTTACAGGCAGTGAGGGTTAATTAATAATAAGAAAATATGATAAAATACTAATGAAATACAAATAGCATTTTATTCGCTCAGATCATTCTTCCAATCCATATTTTTAATAAAAAGATTGATTTCCAGGGATTTTCTAATAATATTAGGAACAAATTGATTAGTGCAGTCATTTCAGCTGCTGAACGTCCCTTATGTGTTCCAGCATTGCAGTTTCTGTATCATAGCCGGACTGAGCTTCTCTGTAAAGAAGAATAAGTATTAGCAATTAGTTATTTGTGCAGCTGGCAGTAAGCAATCTACTTAAGTGGATCCAAAGGAGCAAACATAGATTTAACCCTGAAATCATTTATTAATCGCCTGTCCAGCTTGTACGAAAGACTGTAAAGGAATTTAAAAATACCTGGGACATGCATAAGGCTATCCTAAGGTAAAAGTAACATGTAATATGTGTAGACTTGATGGGACATGCATAAGGTTATACTAAGTAATAAGTAACATGTAATATGTGTAGACTTGATGTGACATGCATAAGGTTATACTAAGTAATAAGTAACATGTAATATGTGTAGACTTGATGGGACATACATAAGGCTATACTAAGTAATAAGTAACATGTAATATGTATAGACTTGATGGGACATACATAAGGCTATCCTAAGTAATAAGTAACATGTAATATGTGTAGACTTGATGGGACATACATAAGGCTATACTAAGTAATAAGTAACATGTAATATGGGTAGACTTGATGGGACATACATAAGGCTATACTAAGTAATAAGTAACATGTAATATGTGTAGACTTGATGGGACATGCATAAGGCTATACTAAGTAATAAGTAACATGTAATATGTGTAGACTTGATGGGACATACATAAGGCTATACTAAGTAATAAGTAACATGTAATATGTGTAGACTTGATGGGACATACATAAGGCTATACTAAGTAATAAGTAACATGTAATATGTGTAGACTTGATGGGACATACATAAGGTTATACTAAGTAATAAGTAACATGTAATATGGGTAGACTTGATGGGACATACATAAGGTTATACTAAGTAATAAGTAACAGTAATATGTGTAGACTTGATGGGACATGCATACGGCTATACTAAGTAATAAGTAACATGTAATATGTGTAGACTTGATGGGACATACATAAGGCTATACTAAGTAATAAGTAACAGTAATATGTGTAGACTTGATGGGACATACATAAGGTTATACTAAGTAATAAGTAACATGTAATATGTGTAGACTTGATGGGACATGCATAAGGCTATACTAAGTAATAAGTAACATGTAATATGTGTAGACTTGATGGGGCATGCATAAGGCTATACTAAGTAATAAGTAACAGTAATATGTGTAGACTTGATGGGACATACATAAGGCTATACTAAGTAATAAGTAACATGTAATATGTATAGACTTGATGGGACATACATAAGGCTATACTAAGTAATAAGTAACATGTAATATGTGTAGACTTGATGGGACATACATAAGGCTATACTAAGTAATAAGTAACATGTAATATGTATAGACTTGATAGGACATACATAAGGCTATACTAAGTAATAAGTAACATGTAATATGTGTAGACTTGATGGGACATACATAAGGTTATACTAAGTAATAAGTAACATGTAATATGTGTAGACTTGATGGGACATGCATAAGGCTATACTAAGTAATAAGTAACATGTAATATGTGTAGACTTGATGGGACATGCATAAGGCTACCCTAAGTAATAAGTAACATGTAATATGTGTAGACTTGATGGGACATGCATAAGGCTATACTAACTAATAAGTAACAGTAATATGTGTAGACTTGATGTGACATGCATAAGGCTACCCTAAGTAATAAGTAACATGTAATATGTGTAGACTTGATGGGACATGCATAAGGCTATACTAAGTAATAAGTAATATGTAATATGTGTAGACGTGATGGGACATGCATAAGGCTATACTAAGTAATAAGTAACATGTAATATGGGTAGACTTGATGGGACATGCATAAGGCTATACTAAGTAATAAGTAATATGTAATATGTGTAGACTTGATGGGACATACATAAGGCTATACTAAGTAATAAGTAACATGTAATATGTGTAGACTTGATGGGACATGCATAAGGCTATACTAAGTAATAAGTAACAGTAATATGTGTAGACTTGATGGGACATACATAAGGCTATACTAAGTAATAAGTAACATGTAATATGTGTAGACTTGATGGGACATACATAAGGTTATCCTTAGTAATAAGTAACATGTAATATGTGTAGACTTGATGGGACATACATAATTCTATACTAAGTAATAAGTAACATATAATAAGTGCAGACTTGATGGGACATGCATAAGGTTATACTAAGTAATAAGTAACATGTAATATGTGTAGACTTGATGGGACATGCATAAGGCTATACTAAGTAATAAGTAACATGTAATATGTGTAGACTTGATGGGACATGCATAAGGCTATACTAAGTAATAAGTAACAGTAATATGTGTAGACTTGATGGGACATGCATAAGGCTATACTAAGTAATAAGTAACATGTAATATGTGTAGACTTGATGGGACATACATAAGGTTATACTAAGTAATAAGTAACATGTAATATGTGTAGACTTGATGGGACATGCATAAGGCTATACTAAGTAATAAGTAACATGTAATATGTGTAGACTTGATGGGACATGCATAAGGCTATACTAAGTAATAAGTAACATGTAATATGTGTAGACTTGATGGGACATACATAAGGTTATACTAAGTAATAAGTAACATGTAATATGTGTAGACTTGATGGGACATGCATAAGGCTATACTAAGTAATAAGTAACATGTAATATGTGTAGACTTGATGGGACATGCATAAGGCTATACTAAGTAATAAGTAACATGTAATATGTGTAGACTTGATGGGACATACATAAGGTTATACTAAGTAATAAGTAACATGTAATATGTGTAGACTTGATGTGACATGCATAAGGCTATACTAAGTAATAAGTAACATGTAATATGTGTAGACTTGATGGGACATGCATAAGGTTATACTAAGTAATAAGTAACATGTAATGTGTAGACTTGATGGGACATGCATAAGGCTATACTAAGTAATAAGTAATATGTAATATGTGTAGACTTGATGGGACATACATAAGGTTATACTAAGTAATAAGTAACATGTAATATGTGTAGACTTGATGGGACATGCATAAGGTTATACTAAGTAATAAGTAATATGTAATATGTGTAGACTTGATGGGACATACATAAGGCTATACTAAGTAATAAGTAACATGTAATATGTGTAGACTTGATGGGACATACATAAGGCTATACTAAGTAATAAGTAACATGTAATATGTGTAGACTTGATGGGACATACATAAGGTTATACTAAGTAATAAGTAACAGTAATATGTGTAGACTTGATGGGACATGCATAATGCTATACTAAGTAATAAGTAACAGTAATATGTGTAGACTTGATGGGACATACATAAGGCTATACTAAGTAATAAGTAACATGTAATATGTGTAGACTTGATGGGACATACATAAGGCTATACTAAGTAATAAGTAACAGTAATATGTGTAGACTTGATGGGACATACATAAGGCTATACTAAGTAATAAGTAACAGTAATATGTGTAGACTTGATGGGACATACATAAGGCTATACTAAGTAATAAGTAACATGTAATATGTGTAGACTTGATGGGACATGCATAAGGCTATACTAAGTAATAAGTAACATGTAATATGTGTAGACTTTATGGGACATACATAAGGCTATACTAAGTAATAAGTAAGATGTAATATGTGTAGACTTGATGGGACATGCATAAGGCTATACTAATTAATAAGTAACATGTAATATGTGTAGACTTGATGGGACATGCATAAGGCTATACTAAGTAATAAGTAACAGTAATATGTGTAGACTTGATGGGACATACATAAGGCTATACTAAGTAATAAGTAACATGTAATATGTGTAGACTTGATGGGACATGCATAAGGCTATACTAAGTAATAAGTAACATGTAATATGTGTAGACTTGATGGGACATGCATAAGGCCATACTAAGTAATAAGTAACATGTAATATTTGTAGACTTGATGTGACATGCATAAGGCTATACTAAGTAATAAGTAACATGTAATATGTGTAGACTTGATGGGACATGCATAAGGTTATACTAAGTAATAAGTAACATGCAATATGTATAGACTTTATGGGACATGCATAAGGCTATACTAAGTAATAAGTAACATGTAATATGTGTAGACTTGATGGGACATGCATAAGGTTATACTAAGTAATAAGTAACATGTAATATGTATAGACTTGATGGGACATACATAAGGTTATACTAAGTAATAAGTAACATGTAATATGTGTAGACTTGATGGGACATGCATAAGGCTATACTAAGTAATAAGTAACATGTAATATGTGTAGACTTGATGGGACATACATAAGGTTATACTAAGTAATAAGTAACATGTAATATGTGTAGACTTGATGGGACATGCATAAGGTTATACTAAGTAATAAGTAACATGTAATATGTGTAGACTTGATGGGACATACATAAGGCTATACTAAGTAATAAGTAATATGTAATATGTGTAGACTTGATGGGACATACATAAGGCTATACTAAGTAATAAGTAACATGTAATATGTGTAGACTTGATAGGACATGCATAAGGTTATACTAAGTAATAAGTAATATGTAATATGTGTAGACTTGATGGGACATACATAAGGCTATACTAAGTAATAAGTAACATGTAATATGTGTAGACTTGATGGGACATACATAAGGCTATACTAAGTAATAAGTAATATGTAATATGTGTAGACTTGATGGGACATACATAAGGCTATACTAAGTAATAAGTAACATGTAATATGTGTAGACTTGATGGGACATGCATAAGGTTATACTAAGTAATAAGTAATATGTTATATGTGTAGACTTGATGGGATGTGCATAAGGTTATACTAAGTAATAAGTAACAGTAATATGTGTAGACTTGATAGGACATGCATAAGGCTATACTAAGTAATAAGTAACATGTAATATGTGTAGACTTGATAGGACATGCATAAGGCTATACTAAGTAATAAGTAACAGTAATATGTGTAGACTTGATAGGACATGCATAAGGCTATACTAAGTAATAAGTAACATGTAATATGTGTAGACTTGATGGGACATACATAAGGCTATACTAAGTAATAAGTAACATGTAATATGTGTAGACTTGATGGGACATACATAAGGCTATACTAAGTAATAAGTAACAGTAATATGTGTAGACTTGATGGGAAATACATAAGGCTATCCTAAGTAATAAGTAACATGTAATATGTGTAGACTTGATGGGACATACATAAGGCTATACTAAGTAATAAGTAACATATAATATGTGTAGACTTGATGGAACATACATAAGGTTATACTAAGTAATAAGTAACAGTAATATGTGTAGACTTGATGGGACATACATAAGGTTATACTAAGTAATAAGTAACAGTAATATGTGTAGACTTGATGGGACATACATAAGGCTATACTAAGTAATAAGTAACATGTAATATGTGTAGACTTGATGGGACATGCATAAGGTTATACTAAGTAATAAGTAACTTGTAATATGTGTAGACTTGATGGGACATACATAAGGCTATACTAAGTAATAAGTAACATGTAATATGTGTAGACTTGATGGGACATACATAAGGTTATACTAAGTAATAAGTAACATGTAATATGTGTAGACTTGATGGGACATGCATAAGGCTATACTAAGTAATAAGTAACATGTAATATGTGTAGACTTGATGGGACATGCATAAGGTTATACTAAGTAATAAGTAACATGTAATATGTGTAGACTTGATGGGATGTGCATAAGGTTATACTAAGTAATAAGTAACAGTAATATGTGTAGACTTGATAGGACATGCATAAGGCTATACTAAGTAATAAGTAACATGTAATATGTGTAGACTTGATAGGACATGCATAAGGCTATACTAAGTAATAAGTAACAGTAATATGTGTAGACTTGATAGGACATGCATAAGGCTATACTAAGTAATAAGTAACATGTAATATGTGTAGACTTGATGGGACATACATAAGGCTATACTAAGTAATAAGTAACATGTAATATGTGTAGACTTGATGGGACATACATAAGGCTATACTAAGTAATAAGTAACAGTAATATGTGTAGACTTGATGGGAAATACATAAGGCTATACTAAGTAATAAGTAACATGTAATATGTGTAGACTTGATGGGACATACATAAGGCTATACTAAGTAATAAGTAACATATAATATGTGTAGACTTGATGGAACATACATAAGGTTATACTAAGTAATAAGTAACATGTAATATGTGTAGACTTGATGGGACATACATAAGGTTATACTAAGTAATAAGTAACAGTAATATGTGTAGACTTGATGGGACATACATAAGGTTATACTAAGTAATAAGTAACAGTAATATGTGTAGACTTGATGGGACATACATAAGGCTATACTAAGTAATAAGTAACATGTAATATGTGTAGACTTGATGGGACATGCATAAGGTTATACTAAGTAATAAGTAACTTGTAATATGTGTAGACTTGATGGGACATACATAAGGCTATACTAAGTAATAAGTAACATGTAATATGTGTAGACTTGATGGGACATACATAAGGTTATACTAAGTAATAAGTAACATGTAATATGTGTAGACTTGAT
>NC_069506.1:5561617-5586617 GCF_027579735.1 Bombina bombina | reverse complement strand
GTGATGTGCACTTGCGCCAGTAGAGAGAGGTGTGATGTGCACTTGCACCAGTAGAGAGGTGTGATGTGCACTTGCACCAGTAGAGAGGTGTGATGTGCACTTGCGCCAGTAGAGAGAGGTGTGATGTGCACTAGCACCAGTAGAGAGGTGTGATGTGCACTTGCGCCAGTAGAAAGAGGTGTGATGTGCACTTGCGCCAGTAGAGAGGTGTGATGTGCACTTGCGCCAGTAGAGAGAGGTGTGATGTGCACTTGCGCCAGTAGAGAGAGGTGTGATGTGCAGTTGCGCCAGTAGAGAGGTGTGATGTGCACTTGCACCAGTAGAGAGGTGTGATGTGCACTTGCCCCAGTAGAGAGAGGTGTGATGTGCACTAGCACCAGTAGAAAGAGGTGTGATGTGCACTTGCGCCAGTAGAGAGGTGTGATGTGCACTTGCACCAGTAGAGAGGTGTGATGTGCACTTGCGCCAGTAGAGAGAGGTGTGATGTGCACTTGCGCCAGTAGAAAGAGGTGTGATGTGCACTTGCGCCAGTAGAGAGAGTGCCATTAGAAAATAACAGCGATGTATTAATAGGATGATGAATATGATAACTATAAATGCATCTACCTAAATATCACATCGTTTTGTTTCTTAAACTAAATCTGCGCAGTCAGAAAATGAGTAAATAATTTAACATGTTTCTAAGTGCTCAATTTGTTATGTGGTGTCAACATAAGCCAGAACACTTGCGAGCACAGCACTATCAGTATACGTCTGTCTGCGGGATAGTGATTAAATAACAGGAGGATCAATACAAACCTCAAGCACAACTCAAGTCAGTACGGACTTAGCGCTGATGCTGAATTACCAACTTTACCTTTTAAGAACTGAAATAAAAGGAACATTAATACCTAGAAACAGTTTGCAGCACTTCTGAATATACAACCATATCTCTAAAGCTTTGTGTGCCAGATGCTGAGAGCTAAGGGAAAGCCCTGTGTGCCAGATGCTGAGAGCTCAGGGAAAGCCCTGTGTGCCAGATGCTGAGAGCTAAGGGAAAGCCCTGTGTGCCAGATGCTGAGAGCTAAGGGAAAGCCCTGTGTGCCAGATGCTGAGAGCTAAGGGAAAGCCCTGTGTGCCAGATGCTGAGAGCTCAGGGAAAGCCTTGTGTGCCAGATGCTGAGAGCTCAGGGAAAGCCTTGTGTGCCAGATGCTGAGAGCTCAGGGAAAGCCTTGTGTGCCAGATGCTGAGAGCTTAGGGAAAGCCCTGTGTGCCAGATGCTGAGAGCTAAGGGAAAGCCTTGTGTGCCAGATGCTGAGAGCTCAGGGAAAGCCTTGTGTGCCAGATGCTGAGAGCTCAGGGAAAGCCTTGTGTGCCAGATGCTGAGAGCTAAGGGAAAGCCTTGTGTGCCAGATGCTGAGAGCTTAGGGAAAGCCCTGTGTGCCAGATGCTGAGAGCTAAGGGAAAGCCTTGTGTGCCAGATGCTGAGAGCTAAGGGAAAGCCTTGTGTGCCAGATGCTGAGAGCTAAGGGAAAGCTTTGTGTGCCAGATACTGAGAGCTCAGGGAAAGCCTTGTGTGCCAGATGCTGAGAGCTCAGGGAAAGCCTTGTGTGCCAGATGCTGAGAGCTCAGGGAAAGCCCTGTGTGCCAGATACTGAGAGCTCAGGGAAAGCCTTGTGTGCCAGATGCTGAGAGCTCAGGGAAAGCCCTGTGTGCCAGATGCTGAGAGCTCAGGGAAAGCCTAGTGTGCCAGATGCTGAGAGCTCAGGGAAAGCCTTGTGTGCCAGATACTGAGAGCTAAGGGAAAGCTTTGTGTGCCAGATGCTGAGAGCTCAGGGAAAGCCCTGTGTGCCAGATGCTGAGAGCTAAGGGAAAGCCCTGTGTGCCAGATGCTGAGAGCTCAGGGAAAGCCTTGTGTGCCAGATGCTGAGAGCTAAGGGAAAGCCTTGTGTGCCAGATGCTGAGAGCTAAGGGAAAGCCTTGTGTGCCAGATGCTGAGAGCTCAGGGAAAGCCCTGTGTGCCAGATACTGAGAGCTCAGGGAAAGCCTTGTGTGCCAGATGCTGAGAGCTCAGGGAAAGCCTTGTGTGCCAGATGCTGAGAGCTCAGGGAAAGCCCTGTGTGCCAGATACTGAGAGCTCAGGGAAAGCCTTGTGTGCCAGATGCTGAGAGCTCAGGGAAAGCCCTGTGTGCCAGATGCTGAGAGCTCAGGGAAAGCCTAGTGTGCCAGATGCTGAGAGCTCAGGGAAAGCCTTGTGTGCCAGATACTGAGAGCTAAGGGAAAGCCTTGTGTGCCAGATGCTGAGAGCTCAGGGAAAGCCCTGTGTGCCAGATGCTGAGAGCTCAGGGAAAGCCTTGTGTGCCAGATGCTGAGAGCTCAGGGAAAGCCCTGTGTGCCAGATGCTAAGAGCTCAGGGAAAGCCTTGTGTGCCAGATACTGAGAGCTAAGGGAAAGCCTTGTGTGCCAGATGCTGAGAGCTCAGGGAAAGCTTTGTGTGCCAGATGCTGAGAGCTCAGGGAAAGCTTTGTGTGCCAGATGCTGAGAGCTCAGGGAAAGCCTTGTGTGCCAGATGCTGAGAGATAAGGGAAAGCCTTGTGTGCCAGACGCCGAGAGCTCAGGGAAAGCTTTGTGTGCCAGATGCTGAGAGCTCAGGGAAAGCTTTGTGTGCCAGATGCTGAGAGCTCAGGGAAAGCCCTGTGTGCCAGATGCTGAGAGCTCAGGGAAAGCTTTGTGTGCCAGATGCTGTGAGCTCAGGGAAAGCTTTGTGTGCCAGATGCTGAGAGCTAAGGGAAAGCCTTGTGTGCCAGATGCTGAGAGCTCAGGGAAAGCCTTGTGTGCCAGATGCTGAGAGCTCAGGGAAAGCCCTGTGTGCCAGATGCTGAGAGCTCAGGGAAAGCCTTGTGTGCCAGATGCTGAGAGCTCACGTAAAGCCCTGTGTGCCAGATGCTGTGAGCTCAGGGAAACCCTTGTGTGCCAGATGCTGAGAGCTCAGGGAAAGCCTTGTGTGCCAGATGCTGAGAGCTCAGGGAAAGCCCTGTGTGCCAGATGCTGAGAGCTCAGGGAAAGCCTTGTGTGCCAGATACTGAGAGCTCAGGGAAAGCCCTGTGTGCCAGATGCTGAGAGCTCAGGGAAAGCCCTGTGTGCCAGATGCTGAGAGCTCAGGGAAAGCCTTGTGTGCCAGATACTGAGAGCTCAGGGAAAGCCTTGTGTGCCAGACACCGAGAGCTCAGGGAAAGCCTTGTGTGCCCAGATGCTGAGAGCTAAGGGAAAGCTTTGTGTGCCAGATGCTGAGAGCTCAGGGAAAGCCCTGTGTGCCAGACGCCGAGAGCTTAGGGAAAGCCTTGTGTGCCAGATGCTGAGAGCTCAGGGAAAGCCCTGTGTGCCAGATACTGAGAGCTCAGGGAAAGCCTTGTGTGCCAGATGCTGAGAGCTCAGGGAAAGCCTTGTGTGCCAGATGCTGAGAGCTCAGGGAAAGCTTTGTGTGCCAGACGCCGAGAGCTCAGGGAAAGCCTTGTGTGCCAGATGCTGAGAGCTAAGGGAAAGCTTTGTGTGCCAGATGCTGAGAGCTAAGGGAAAGCCCTGTGTGCCAGACGCCGAGAGCTCAGGGAAAGCCATGTGTGCCAGATGCTGAGAGCTAAGGGAAAGCCTTGTGTGCCAGATGCTGAGAGCTCAGGGAAAGCCCTGTGTGCCAGATGCTGAGAGCTCAGGGAAAGCCCTGTGTGCCAGACGCCGAGAGCTAAGGGAAACCCTTGTGTGCCAGATGCTGTGAGCTCAGGGAAAGCCTTGTGTGCCAGATGCTGAGAGCTCAGGGAAAGCCTTGTGTGCCAGATGCTGAGAGCTCAGGGAAAGCCTTGTGTGCCAGATGCTGAGAGCTCAGGGAAAGCCTTGTGTGCCAGATGCTGAGAGCTCAGGGAAAGCCCTGTGTGCCAGATGCTGAGAGCTCAGGGAAAGCCCTGTGTGCCAGATGCTGTGAGCTCAGGGAAAGCCTTGTGTGCCAGATGCTGAGAGCTCAGGGAAAGCCTTGTGTGCCAGATGCTGAGAGCTCAGGGAAAGCCTTGTGTGCCAGATGCTGAGAGCTCAGGGAAAGCCTTGTGTGCCAGATGCTGAGAGCTCAGGGAAAGCGTTGTGTGCCAGATGCTGAGAGCTCAGGGAAAGCCTTGTGTGCCAGATGCTGAGAGCTCAGGGAAAGCCTTGTGTGCCAGATGCTGAGAGCTCAGGGAAAGCCCTGTGTGCCAGATGCTGAGAGCTCAGGGAAAGCCCTGTGTGCCAGATGCTGAGAGCTCAGGGAAAGCCTTGTGTGCCAGATGCTGAGAGCTCAGGGAAAGCCTTGTGTGCCAGATGCTGAGAGCTCAGGGAAAGCCCTGTGTGCCAGATGCTGAGAGCTCAGGAAAAGCCTTGTGTGCCAGATGCTGAGAGCTCAGGGAAAGCCTTGTGTGCCAGATGCTGAGAGCTCAGGGAAAGCCCTGTGTGCCAGATGCTGAGAGCTCAGGGAAAGCCCTGTGTGCCAGATGCTGAGAGCTCAGGGAAAGCCCTGTGTGCCAGATGCTGAGAGCTCAGGGAAAGCCTTGTGTGCCAGATGCTGAGAGCTCAGGGAAAGCCTTGTGTGCCAGATGCTGAGAGCTCAGGGAAAGCCTTGTGTGCCAGATGCTGAGAGCTCAGGGAAAGCCTTGTGTGCCAGATGCTGAGAGCTCAGGGAAAGCCCTGTGTGCCAGATGCTGAGAGCTCAGGAAAAGCCTTGTGTGCCAGATGCTGTGAGCTCAGTTAAAGTCTTGTGTGCCAGATGCTGAGAGCTCAGGGAAAGCCCTGTGTGCCAGATGCTGAGAGCTAAGGGAAAGCCCTGTGTGCCAGATGCTGAGAGCTCAGGGAAAGCCTTGTGTGCCAGATGCTGTGAGCTCAGGGAAAGCCTTGTGTGCCAGATGCTGAGAGCTCAGGGAAAGCCTTGTGTGCCAGATGCTGAGAGCTCAGGGAAAGCCTTGTGTGCCAGATGCTGAGAGCTCAGGGAAAGCCTTGTGTGCCAGATGCTGAGAGCTTAGGGAAAGCCTTGTGTGCCAGATGCTGAGAGCTCAGGGAAAGCCTTGTGTGCCAGATGCTGAGAGCTCAGGGAAAGCCTTGTGTGCCAGATGCTGAGAGCTCAGGGAAAGCCTTGTGTGCCAGATGCTGAGAGCTCAGGGAAAGCCCTGTGTGCCAGATGCTGAGAGCTCAGGGAAAGCCTTGTGTGCCAGATGCTGAGAGCTCAGGGAAAGCCCTGTGTGCCAGTTGCTGAGAGCTCAGGGAAAGCCCTGTGTGCCAGATGCTGAGAGCTCAGGGAAAGCCTTGTGTGCCAGATGCTGAGAGCTCAGGGACAGTCAACACCAGATGCTGAGAGCTCAGGGAAAGCCTTGTGTGCCAGATGCTGTGAGCTCAGGGAAAGCCTTGTGTGCCAGATGCTGAGAGCTCAGGGAAAGCCCTGTGTGCCAGTTGCTGAGAGCTCAGGGAAAGCCCTGTGTGCCAGATGCTGAGAGCTCAGGGAAAGCCTTGTGTGCCAGATGCTGAGAGCTCAGGGAAAGCCTTGTGTGCCAGATGCTGAGAGCTCAGGGAAAGCCCTGTGTGCCAGATGCTGAGAGCTCAGGGAAAGCCTTGTGTGCCAGATGCTGAGAGCTCAGGGAAAGCCCTGTGTGCCAGATGCTCAGAGCTCAGGGAAAGCCCTGTGTGCCAGATGCTGAGAGCTCAGGGAAAGCCCTGTGTGCCAGATGCTGAGAGCTCAGGGAAAGCCCTGTGTGCCAGATGCTGAGAGCTCAGGGAAAGCCCTGTGTGCCAGATGCTGAGAGATAAGGGAAAGCTTTGTGTGCCAGATGCTGAGAGCTCAGGGAAAGCCTTGTGTGCCAGATGCTGAGAGCTCAGGGAAAGCCTTGTGTGCCAGATGCTGAGAGCTCAGGGAAAGCCTTGTGTGCCAGATGCTGAGAGCTCAGGGAAAGCCTTGTGTGCCAGATGCTGAGAGCTCAGGGAAAGCCCTGTGTGCCAGATGCTGAGAGCTCAGGGAAAGCCCTGTGTGCCAGATACTGAGAGCTCAGGGAAAGCCTTGTGTGCCCAGATGCTGAGAGCTCAGGGAAAGCCTTGTGTGCCCAGATGCTGAGAGCTCAGGGAAAGCCTTGTGTGCCAGATGCTGAGAGCTCAGGGAAAGCCTTGTGTGCCAGATGCTGAGAGCTCAGGGAAAGCCTTGTGTGCCAGATGCTGAGAGCTCAGGGAAAGCCTTGTGTGCCAGATGCTGAGAGCTCAGGGAAAGCCCTGTGTGCCAGATGCTGAGAGCTCAGGGAAAGCCTTGTGTGCCAGATGCTGAGAGCTCAGGGAAAGCCCTGTGTGCCAGATGCTGAGAGCTAAGGGAAAGCCTTGTGTGCCAGATGCTGAGAGCTCAGGGAAAGCCCTGTGTGCCAGATGCTGAGAGCTAAGGGAAAGCCCTGTGTGCCAGATGCTGAGAGCTCAGGGAAAGCCCTGTGTGCCAGATGCTGAGAGCTAAGGGAAAGCCCTGTGTGTCAGATACTGAGAGCTCAGGGAAAGCCCTGTGTGCCAGATGCTGAGAGCTCAGGGAAAGCCCTGTGTGCCAGATGCTGAGAGCTCAGGGAAAGCCTTGTGTGCCAGATGCTGAGAGCTCAGGGAAAGCCTTGTGTGCCAGATGATGAGAGCTCAGGGAAAGCCTTGTGTGCCAGATGCTGAGAGCTCAGGGAAAGCCTTGTGTGCCCAGGCTCAGAAACAGTTGGCAGTGACACAGATTGTGCTGGTAACGCAAATTCTAAGTTACCTTAAAGGGACAGTCAACACCAGAATTTGTTGTTGTTTTAAATGATAGATAATCCCTTTATTACCCATTCCCTAGTTTTGCATAACCAACACAGTTATAATAACACACTTTTTACCTCTGTGATTAACTTGTATCTAAACATCTTCTGACAGCCCCCTGATCACATGACATTTTATTTATTATCTTTTGACTTTCATTTTAACCAATTAGTGCAGTGTCTGCCACAATCCACGGGCGTGCTCACAATGTTATCTATAGGGTTTACCTGAACTAGCTCTCCCCTGCTGTGAAAAGCAAATACAAAGCATGTGATTAGAGGCGGCCTTCAAGGGCTTAGAAATTATCATATGGTCTAGCTTTCAACTAAGAATACCAAAAGAACAAAGCAAAATTGGTGCTAAAAGTAAATTGGAAAGTTGTTTAAAATTACATGCCCTATTTGAAACCTGAAAGGTTTTTTTGGACTTGACTGTCCCTTTAATGCGCTATTAGATCTACAATCTGTCTCAGCTAGAGGAGGCCTGAGATGCTGTCTTGCTGGGAGTTTGATTAGCCACCCTCAGGAGAGACAGTGATATATGCACTCAATTCCTCCAGCAAGCAAGGAAGCATTAGTGAGTGGCGCTTTAATTAACATAAGTGTGCAAAGCCTAAAATGTGAGATTTAGATGTGCGTAATGGCTTCACTGTGATATAATCCTGGTTTTAATTCCTGATTTTGTTTAACAAACCATCATCATGGTCTGAAGATGGCATCCAACAGGGAAAAAAGATGGCAGAGAGGATTATACCTGGAGCAAAATGGGCATAACATGTATAAATATGGGGGAGATTGGAATAAAGGTAACAGACAAAGGCAAAAAAAAGGACAGAACATAAACAAAAATTGGAGAGGAAAGAACAAAGGTGAGGATGGTACAGATAGTAAAATATAACAAACAGGGGAGAGAGACAGGCCAGATGGTACAAAAGGGAGATACTGGCACAGGAGAATGGTTGGCACAAGTAGGGGAGAGGTAGAACAAAGGAACAAGAATATGCCATAAAGATGTTCATTTAGAAGCGAGAATTGGCAAATTTAGACTGTAAAACGAGCAGTAAATCCTCCTGGATCCTCTCAGTATTATTGCATTTAAACTGAATGTCAACGTTCAAGAATGAGTGCCCGGTATTTAAAAATACTATTAAAAACGGGCACTTTCATTCATGAAAGTTTACATTTAACCCGTTTTGTTAAAATACTTACCATTTGACAAATGATGAATCTGGCTTCCTCCAATCACGGCGTTGCCTCAGGCAATGAGTCCCCTGGGGGGGAAGTCATGATTGGAGGATGCCGTATTCGTCATTGCTGACATATGAAATGACGAGTGGCAGGAGGGGGAATTGCTTTTCCGGCTTCAAGAAGAAAAGGTAAGTATTTTAACAAAACGGGTGAAATGTAAACTTTCATGAAACTGCGAAGGCATAATCAGAATTGGTAAAATCACAATCCTAAATACACTGCTATATAAAAAATAAAATACAAAAAAGAAAGTGCAAAGCTTAAATGTGATAAAATTTAATCTGAAGTGTTAAGTGATATAAAATAGAAAGCACAAAGTATAAATGCAGCAGAACTGTCATGTCATGCACTGGACTTGTCTCCGCCTTTTAAGAATTTCACTAGGGATCTCAGTTCAGAGGATCATTTTAGAATATCTCACCTTAGCAGAGAAGTTTTGAACATCAGGGCCTAACTCTTTCACTGAGAATGATTCTGTCACTGCTTTATACTCCAGTCTCCCCTCTGTCTCTTAGTAGCAGCTCTCTGAGGGGGAAATGGGCCTCAAATCTGCATGAGGACCCCTCTCAATGAAGAATCTGAAGAACCTCAATTCTTCACTTTCCTCCTATGCAGGCAAAGAAAAGACTAGGCTACCAGAGAGGTGGGAGGGATTAAGTGCTCTTAGACCTTTGTAAATCTTTGCCTCCTCCTAGTGGCCAGGAGTTGAATCCCAGGACTACTGGATCATGGACTCTCACCACCTTATAAAAGAGAATACGTGTAAATAAACTTACCTGTATTCTTTCTGTGCATGTTTCGGTTTGAATGGCTGAGCAACTGCTTCTTTCTGAAGGAAAAAAAGAAAAAACTTACGCAAGGAAATCTAGTTAGTCTACCTATTGCTGCCTGGTTCTTTTTCTTTACTAAGCACCCTAATAATGTGAAGTATTTAGTAATAAAATATTGTAGCTGCCATTAAAAATCACTTGAGACATGGGGGCCTATCAAGCTCCGAATGGAAGACTCGCCAGAAACAGCAGTTATGAAGCAGCGGTCACAAAGACCGCTGCTCCATAACCCTGTCCGCCTGCTCTGAGCAGGCGGACAGACATCGCCGGAATTCAACCCGATCGAGTACGATTGGGTTGATTGACACCCCCTGCTGATTGGCCGAGAGTCTGCACGTATTGCTCTCCGCATTCAGCGATGTCTGTCGGACCTGATCCGCACTGTCGGAGACATTTAATAAATATGTCTCATGGGCACATCAGGAGTAAGTGCTGAACATTAAATGTTTATAGCAAGAGACTGCATGACCTGTTGCGTCAGTAAAATGTCATTTGTGTTATTTGTCAGAGAAAAAGACAGTCCTGGTACCGGCCATCCTAATGTTTTACTAACAAAATCCTTTTAAATACAGCATTTCTGATGTTTCACTTTAGAGAGAGACACATTCCTAATATGCCTTTCTAAAAAATGTTCTCTGTTAATCCTTCTTGATCTGTTTGCAGCCTTTGACACTGTTGACCACCTTCTCTTGCTCCAAACCCTCTAATCCTTCGGCACCTGCGACACAGCCCCCTCGTGGTTCTCCTCCTACCGTCTAACTGCACTTTTAGAGTAACCGTCTCTGACCTTTGCCACACGGCTCTGTCCCTGGTCCCCTTCTCTTCACAATGTATACATCATCCTTAAAAAAGTCCCACAAGTTTCAATATCATTTGTATGCTGATGATACCCAAATCTACATCTCTGCACCAGACCTATCCCCTTCCTTACTAACTCGTGTCACTGACTGTCTTTCTAATATTTCATTCTGGATGTCCTCTCACTACCTTAAAGGGACATGAAACCCAAAACATTTATTTCATGATTCAGATAGAGAATACAATTTAAAACAACTTTCCAATTTACTTCTATCATTTAATTTGCTTCCTTAAACAAATTAGATAATAGAAGTAAATTAGAAAGTTGTTTAAAATTGTATTCTCTATCTGGATCATGAAAGAAAAAATGTGGGTTTCATGTCCCTTTAAGCTAAATCTTTCTAAAACTGGGCTCCTTTTTTTGCCCCTCTCTTCCAAAATCTCTACCCCCAACTTTCTATAACTGTTGATAACAACATCATTACCCCAACCCAACATGCCTGATGTCTTGGGGTCCCTCTTGACTCTGATCTCTCTTTCACTCCCAACATACAGTCGTTGGTCAATTCTTGCCGCCTCCACCTTAAAAATCATCTCCAAAATTCACCACTTCCTAACACAAGACATAGCTAACACTTTAATCCACTCTCTCATCATTTCCTGCCTAGACTATTGCAAATCCATTCTCTCCAGCCTCCCTAGCTGCCGTCTGTCTCCCTTACAATCCATAATAAATGCCTCTGCCAGGCTAATCTGCCTTACCCGCTGTTCCTCATCTGCTGCATCTCTCTGCCAGTCCCTTTACTGTCTTCCTCTAACCTCCAGAATAAAAACAAAAAATCCTAACTCTGGCATTCAAGGCTTTCAATAACAATGCTCCCCCCTATATCTCCAACCTCGTCTCCAGATACTCTCCCTTTTCAGCCCCTCCGCTCTGCTCATAA
Source organism: Bombina bombina (assembly GCF_027579735.1). Taxonomy (NCBI): domain Eukaryota; kingdom Metazoa; phylum Chordata; class Amphibia; order Anura; family Bombinatoridae; genus Bombina; species Bombina bombina. Next base: position 5,576,005 of record NC_069506.1, on the reverse strand, counting down.
CCTCCTTCTCTTCTCTCTTCTTACCGCCTCACACTTCTCCAGATTGGCCCCTATCTTGTGGAACTCTCTACCTCACTCAAAAAGACTCTACCCTACTTTTCAAACGCTCCTTAAAATACTCTACTGTTGGACCTAAATATTGCTTGGACCCTGTGAATTCAGGTTGTAAAAAGGTCCTGCACCAAATGAGTGGTGTGTCAAATTATTTGATGGTCCGAATATACTGCAGATCGCTTTGGGTCCTGGACGCATCCAATTCACCCCCCCTCCCCCAGCAGGTATTTTTAATGCCTGCTGTAACGCAGTTTTAAGAAGCAACTGCAAGGTTCGGCAACAGAATACTTACCCCTTACTGGGTTTATTTCAGTCATGGAGAACTTGGTGGATGTTTTCCGGGACCTTATGGCCCAGTATGAGAGAAGAATCTCTGAGAGGATTGATCGGATTCTAGCTGCGTCAGTATCAAAAGATAATCTACCCGGCAGAGTATTACATACCATGGAGGCGTCTGTTATGCTTACGGGCGTGAAAGACTCCATACACCTGGAAACTGAGCTAATACTTACCCCGCAATTGCCACAGTTACCGTGTGAGCCTGGAGCGGAGGAGGAAGTAAACCTGGGGCGAAGGTGGCAGACGTCTCCATCAGACCCTCTCGTTCCGAAGATAAGGCAAAGAAATTTGGGCCACTTTAATTCCCTTAGCGATGACGACAGAGAGATCTGGCTTTCCCATTTTGGTGAGAGTGTGGCCATATTCTATGGGCGGCAGCGGAGCAGTGCTCGATCGATTGCGCTTGGGAGAGCGGCCGCTCCCGGGAGTGCAACGTGGGTGCTATGATTGTTCTTCTAAAGCTTCCAGGATGGATGTTGGCCCTTTCCGCTTTTGTTTTTGGAGATATTACATTCTGGCGTAAAGGTGAAGGGTAGGTGTCAGCCACGATAATGCAGCAAGTACTGTATAAATACATTTTCCTGTAACTAAACCCAGGGATATATTTTAATAAGTACTATATAGCACTGCGGAATCTGTTGGTGCTCTACAAATAACCGATAATAATAATAATACTGCACAGGTTGCAGCTGCTTTTTCCACTGTTACAGGTTTAATGCCCCTACGCAATCATATAGCAGATATTTTATGGCCCGCTAGTGGCCTACAAGGTCCTGGTTTTTGCGTAGAGGGCATAGCCTGTCATGTTACGCTGCGTATTATTTATTTCGACTAAGGCTTCACAGTTACAGCTGCCTCTTCAGAGGTTCATGGTTGCATTATGACTTTGATGTTTATATAAAATAGCACTAAAGTGGTGGGTTTCAGAGTTGTATTCTAGTTTGGAGCTGCATGTAATCCCGCCTATTGTGTACAGAGGTAGGGCGAGGTCCGAATGTGGCCTATAGTATACTGGAGGACAAATTAAGAGGCTTACTAGTTTGAACCTACTTTTTTAAATGTCTTTTCAACTTTTAAAATTAGGATGACATATCGAGGCCGATTTACCAATGGTCTGTCGGACCTGATCCGACAGTGCGGATCAGGTCCGCCAGACCTCGCTGAATGCGGAGAGCAATACGCTCTCCGTATTCAGCATTGCACCAGCAGCTCACAAGAGCTGCTGGTGCAACGCCGCCCCCTGCAGACTCGCGGACAATCGGCCGCCAGCAGAGAGGTGTCAATCAACCCGATCGTACTCGATCGGGTTGAATTGTGGCGATTCCTGTCCGCCTCATCAGAGCAGGCAGACAGGGTTAACCGCTGCTTCATAACTGCTCGCCAGAAACACGGCCCTCAAGCTCCATCCGGAGCTTGATAAATGGGCCTCATTGTGTGCACCTTTTGTTTTTCTACAGTTATTATATCCTCAACTTAGTTACAGATGTAGGTGATGTAGGGGTTTATGCATTTGTTACTAAGCAAACCCCTTGAGATTTGTGAATAGCTGCTTAAGGTCATATAGTTAGGGAAAGGAAATATACAATCATTTACATTGGGTGCTACAGAGGCCTATAGTAACCAACGGCTAGATTTAGAGTTTGGCGTTAGCCGTCAAAACCAGCGTTAGAGGCTCCTAACGCTGGTTTTGGGCTACCGCTGGTATTTAGAGTCAGTCAGGAAAGAGTCTAACGCTCACTTTCCAGCCGCAACTTTTCCATACCGCAGATCCCCTTACGTCATTTGTGTATCCTATCTTTTCAATGGGATCTTTCTAACGCCGGTATTTAGAGTCGTGGCTGAAGTGAGCGTTAGAAATCTAATGACAAAACTCCATCCGCAGAAAAAAGTCAGTAGTTAAGAGCTTTCTGGGCTAACGCCGGTTCATAAAGCTCTTAACTACTGTGCTCTAAAGTACACTAACACCCATAAACTACCTATGTACCCCTAAACCGAGGTCCCCCCACATCGCCGCCACTCTATTAAATTTTTTTAACCCCTAATCTGCCGCTCCATACACCGCCGCCAGCTACGTTATCCCTATGGACCCCTAATCTGCTGCCCCTAACATCGCCAACCCCTATATTATATTTATTAACCCCTAATCTGTCCTCCCTAACATCGCCGACACCTAACTTCACTTATTAACCCCTAATCTGCCGACCGGAACTCACCGCTTCTATAATAAATGTATTAACCCCTAAAGCTAAGTCTAACCCTAACCCTAACACCCCCCTAAGTTAAATATAATTTAAATCTAACTAAATAAATTAAGTCTTATTAAATAAATTATTCCTATTTAAAGCTAAATACTTACCTGTAAAATAAACCCTAATACAGCTACAATATAAATTATAATTATATTATAGCTATTTTAGGATTAATATTTATTTTACAGGCAACTTTGTAATTATTTTAACCAGGTACAATAGCTATTAAATAGTTAATAACTATTTAATAGTTACCTAGTTAAAATAATTACAAAATTACCTATAAAATAAATCCTAACCTAAGTTACAATTAAACCTAACACTACACTATCAATAAATAAATTAAATAAAATACCTACAATTACCTACAATTAAACCTAACACTACACTATCAATACATTAATTAAATACAAAACCTACAAATAACTACAATGAAATAAACTAACTAAAGTACAAAAAATAAAAAAGAACTAAGTTACAAAAAATAAAAAAATATTTACAAACATTAGAAAAATATTACAACAATTTTAAACTAATTACACCTACTCTAAGCCCCCTAATAAAATAACAAAGCCCCCCAAAATAAAAAAATGCCCTACCGTATTCTAAATTAAAAAAGTTCAAAGCTCTTTTACCTTACCAGCCCTTAAAAGGACCTTTTGTGGGGCATGCCCCAAAGAATTCAGCTCTTTTGCCTGTAAAAAAAAACATACAATACCCCCCACCACCCACATACCCCTAATCTAACCCAAACCCCCCTTAAATAAACCTAACACTAAGCCCCTGAAGATCTCCCTACCTTGTCTTCACCACACTGGGTCCCGATCTGTCCAGAAGAGCCTCCGAAATCTTCATCCAAGCCCAAGCAGGGGGGCTGAAGAGTGATGTCCATCCTCCGGCTGAAGTCTGGATCCAAGCGGCGGCTAAAGAATTCCATCTTCGGGCAGAAGTCTTCATCCTATCCGGGCAGAAGAGTCGATCCGGACCGGCAAACATCTTCATACAAGCCGCATCTTCTCTGTTTTTCCATCCGATGACGACCGGCTCCATCTTGAAGACCTCCGGCGCGGATCCATCCTCTTCTTGCGACGTCCTAATTCCGAATGAAGGTTCCTTTAAATGACGTCATCCAAGATGGCGTCCCTCGAATTCCGATTGGCTGATAGGATTCTATCAGCCAATAGGAATTAAGGTAGGAAAATTCTGATTGGCTGATGGAATCAGCCAATCAGAATCAAGTTCAATCCGATTGGCTGATCCGATCAGCCAATCAGATTGAGCTCGCATTCTATTGGCTGTTCCGAATCAGCCAATCGGATTGAACTTGATTCTGATTGGCTGATTGCATCAGCCAATCAGAATTTTCCTACCTTAATTCCGATTGGCTGATAGAATCCTATCAGCCAATCGGAAATTCGAGGGACGCCATCTTGGATGACGTCCCTTAAAGGAACCGTCATTCGTCGGGAAGTCGTCGGTGAAGATGGATGTTCCGCGTCGGCGGGATGACCATGGATCCGGAAGAAAGAAGATTGAAGATGTCGCTTGATAGAAGACTTCAGCCCGATCATGGACCTCTTCAGCTCCCGCTTGGATGAAGACTTCAGTCGGATCATGGACCTCTTCAGCTCCCGCTTGGATCAAGACTTCAGCCGGATCATGGACATCTTCAGCCCCCCGCTTGGGCTTGGATCAAGACATCGGAGGCTCTTCTGGATCGATCGGTGAACCCGGCGTGGTGAAGACAAGGTAGGGAGATCTTCAGGGGCTTAGTGTTAGGTTTATTTAAGGGGGGTTTGGGTTAGATTAGGGGCATGTGGGTGGTGGGTTGTAATGTTGGGGGGGGGGGTATTGTATGTTTTTTTTTTACAGGCAAAAGAGCTGAATTCTTTGGGGCATGCCCCGCAAAGGGCCCTTTTCAGGGCTGGTAAGGTAAAAGAGCTTTTCTATTTTAATTTTAGAATAGGGTAGGGCATTTTTTTATTTTGGGGGTCTTTGTTATTTTATTAGGGGGCTTAGAGTAGGTGTAATTAGTTTAAAATTGTTGTAATCTTTTTCTAATGTTTGTAAATATTTTTTTATTTTTTGTAACTTAGTTCTTTTTTATTTTTGTACTTTATCTAGTTTATTTAATTGTATTTATTTGTAGGTATTGTATTTAATTAATTTATTGATAGTGTAGTGTTAGGTTTAATTCTAGGTAATTGTAGGTATTTTATTTAATTAATTTAATGATAGTGTAGTGTTAGGTTTAATTGTAACTTAGGTTAGGATTTATTTTACAGGTAATTTTGTAATTATTTTAACTAGGTAACTGTTAAATAGTTATTAACTATTTAATGGCTATTGTACCTGGTTAAAATAATTACAAAGTTGCCTGTAAAATAAATATTAATCCTAAAATAGCTACAATATAATTATAATTTATATTGTAGCTATATTAGGGTTTATTTTACAGGTAAGTATTTAGCTTTAAATTGGAATAATTTATTTAATAAGAGTTAATTTATTTCGCCTCACTCTAATATGTACCCCGAGTCTAAACACCCCTAACCTTACACTTATTAACCCCTAATCTGCCGTCCCCGCTATCGCTGACCCCTGCATATTATTTTTAACCCCTAATCTGCCGCTCCGTACACCCTCGCCACCTACATTATCCCTATGTACCCCTAATCTGCTGCCCTAACATCGCCGACCCCTATATTATATTTATTAACCCCTAATCTGCCGCCCACAACGTCGCCTCCACCTAACTACACTTATTAACCCCTAATCTACCGACCGGACCTGAGCACTACTATAATAAATGTATTAACCCCTAATCCGCCTCACTCCCGCCTCAAAAGTACAAAAAATAAAAAAATATTTACAAACATTAGAAAAAAATGACTCTAAGCCCCCTAATAAAATAACAAAGACCCCCAAAATACAAAAAATGCCCTACCCTATTCTAAATTACAAAAGTTCAAAGCTCTTTTACCTTACCAGCCCTGAACAGGGCCCTTTGCGGGGCATGCCACAAAGAATTCAGCTCTTTTGCCTGTAAAAAAAACCACATACAATACCCCCCCCCAAACATTACAACCCACCACCCATATACCCCTAATCTAACCCAAACCCCCCTTAAATAAACCTAACACTAAGCCCCTGAAGATCTTCCTACCCTGTCTTCACCATGCCAGGTATCACCGATCGTTCCAGGCTCCGAAATCTTCATCCAAGCCCAAGCGGGGGCTAGACATCCATCATCCGACGGCTGAAGAAGTCCAGAAGAGGGTCCAAAGTCTTCATCCTATCCGGGAAGAAGAGTAGATCCGGACCAGCAACCATCTTCTTCCAAGCGGCATCTTCTATCTTCATCCAATGAGGACTGGCTCCATCTTGAAGACCTCCATCGCGGATCCATCCTTCTTCTCCGACGACTTCCCGACGAATGACGGTTCCTTTAAGGGACGTCATCCAAGATGGCGTCCCTCGAATTCCGATTGGCTGATAGGATTCTATCAGCCAATCGGAATTAAGGTAGGAAAATTCTGATTGGCTGATGGAATCAGCCAATCAGAATCAAGTTCAATCCGATTGGCTGATCCGATCAGCCAATCAGATTGAGCTCGCATTCTATTGGCTGTTCCGATCAGCCAATAGAATGCAAGCTCAATCTGATTGGCTGATTGAATCAGCCAATCGGATTGAACTTGATTCTGATTGGCTGATTCCATCAGCGAATCAGAATTTTCCTACCTTAATTCCGATTGGCTGATAGAATCCTATCAGCCAATCGGAATTCGAGGGACGCCATCTTGGATGATGTCCCTTAAAGGAACCGTCATTCGTCGGGAAGTCGTCGGAGAAGAAGGATGGATCCGCGATGGAGGTCTTCAAGATGGAGCCGGTCCTCATCGGATGAAGATAGAAGATGCCGCTTGGAAGAAGATGGTTGCCGGTCCGGATCTACTCTTCTTCCCGGATAGGATGAAGACTTTGGACCCTCTTCTGGACTTCTTCAGCCGTCGGATGATGGATGTCTAGCCTCCGCTTGGGCTTGGATGAAGATTTCGGAGCCTGGAACGATCGGTGATACCTGGCATGGTGAAGACAAGGTAGGAAGATCTTCAGGGGCTTAGTGTTAGGTTTATTTAAGGGGGGTTTGGGTTAGATTAGGGGTATGTGGGTGGTGGGTTGTAATGTTGGGGGGGGGTATTGTATGTTTTTTTTTACAGGCAAAAGAGCTGAACTTCTTGGGGCATGCCCCGCAAAGGGCCCTGTTCAGGGCTGGTAAGGTAAAAGAGCTTTGAACTTTAGTAATTTAGAATAGGGTAGGGCATTTTTTATTTTGGGGGGCTTTGTTATTTTATTAGGGGGCTTAGAGTAGGTGTAATTAGTTTAAAATTGTTGTAAGATTTTCCTTATGTTTGTAAATATTTTTTTATTTTTTGTAACTTAGTTCTTTTTTATTTTTTGTACTTAAGTTAGTTTATTTCATTGTAGTTATTTGTAGATATTGTATTTAATTAATGTATTGATAGTGTAGTGTTAGGTTTAATTGTAGGTAATTGTAGGTATTTTATTTAATTAATTTATTGATAGTGTAGTGTTAGGTTTAATTGTAACTTAGGTTAGGATTTATTTTACAGGTAATTATGTTATTATTTTAACTAGGTATCTATTAAATAGTTCTTAACTATTTAATAGCTATTGTACCTGGTTAAAATAAATACAAAGTTGCCTGTAAAATAAATATACATCCTAAAATAGCTACAATGTAATTATAATTTATATTGTAGCTATATTAGGGTTTATTTTACAGGTAAGTATTTAGCTTTAAATAGGAATAATTTATTTAATAAGAGTTAATTTATTTCGTTAGATTTAAATTATATTTAACTTAGGGGGGTGTTAGTGTTAGGGTTAGACTTAGCTTTAGGGGTTAATCCATTTATTACAGTAGCGGCGAGATTAGGTCGGCAGATTAGGGGTTAATAATTGAAGTTAGGTGTCGGCGATGTTAGGGAGGGCAGATTAGGGGTTAATACTATTTATTATAGGGTTAGTGAGGCGGATTAGGCGTTAATAACTTTATTATAGTAGCGCTCAGGTCCGCTCGGCAGATTAGGGGTTAATAAGTGTAGGCAGGTGGAGGCGACGTTGAGGGGGGCAGATTAGGGGTTAATAAATATAATATAGGGGTCGGCGGTGTTAGGGGCAGCAGATTAGGGGTACATAAGTATAACGTAGGTGGCGGTCGGCAGATTAGGGGTTAAAAAATTTTAATCGAGTGGCGGCGATGTGGGGGGACCTCGGTTTAGGGGTACATAGGTAGTTTATGGGTGTTAGTGTACTTTAGAGCACAGTAGTTAAGAGCTTTATAAACCGGCGTTAGCCCAGAAAGCTCTTAACTACTGACTTTTTTCTGCGGCTGGAGTTTTGTCGTTAGATTTCTAACGCTCACTTCAGCCACGACTCTAAATACCGGAGTTAGAAAGATCCCATTGAAAAGATAGGATACGCAATTGACGTAAGGGGATCTGCGGTATGGAAAAGTCGCGGCTGAAAAGTGAGCGTTAGACCCTTTCCTGACTGACTCCAAATACCGGCGGTAGCCTAAAACCAGCGTTAGGAGCCTCTAACGCTGGTTTTCACGGCTACCGCCAAACTCTAAATCTAGGCCTTAATGACTTGATGGCAAATCAATAAAAAATAAACTTTTTTTTTACTAGGATGCATCTGCAAGCACAGGAACATTGTAATGTTTTTTAAACATGTTACATTTTATAATACCCTCCTCTAAATGCCACAAAACCCAACGTAATGCCTCTTTAAGACACTGGGGCCTCAAGTCCCCAGGACCACATTTCACGTGCCGTGATCAGAATAAGTAAACATCAGTCAGCAAGAAACTGGTTGAGCAATTAGAGGCTTAAGCTGTAATTACAGCCGCAGGAGCACAATGTATTGAGATCAATAAAGATAATGATATCTGACAAGTTCCATAAATCACTAAGGCCTAGATTTAGAGTTCGGCGGTAGCCGTCAAAACCAGCGTTAGAGGCTCCTAACGCTGGTTTTGGCCGCCCGCTGGTATTTGGAGTCAGTGATTAAAGGGTCTAACGCTCACTTTACAGCCGCGACTTTTCCATACCGCAGATCCCCCCTACGCCATTTGCGTAGCCTATCTTTTCAATGGGATCTTCCTAACGCCGGTATTTAGAGTCGTTTCTGCAGTGAGCGTTAGAGCTCTAACGACAAGATTCCAGCCGCCTGAAAATAGCAGGAGTTAAGAGCTTTCTGGCTAACGCCGGTTTATAAAGCTCTTAACTACTGTACCCTAAAGTACACTAACACCCATAAACTACCTATGTACCCCTAAACCGAGGTCCCCCCACATCGCCGCCACTCGATTAAAATTTTTAACCCCTAATCTGCCGACCGCCACCTACGTTATACTTATGTACCCCTAATCTGCTGCCCCTAACACCGCCGACCCCTGTATTATATCTATTAACCCCTAACTTGCCCCCCACAATGTCGCCGCAAGCTACTTAAAATAATTAACCCCTAATCTTCCGACCGCAAATCGCCGCCACCTACGTTATCCCTATGTACCCCTAATCTGCTACCCCTAACATCGCCGACCCCTATGTTATATTTATTAACCCCTAATCTGCCCCCCTCAACGTCGCCGACACCTACCTACACTTATTAACCCCTAATCTGCCGAGCGGACCTGAGCGCTACTATAATAAAGTTATTAACCCCTAATCCGCCTCACTAACCCTATCATAAATAGTATTAACCCCTAATCTGCCCTCCCTAACATCGCCGACACCTACCTTCAATTATTAACCCCTAATCTGCCGACCGGAGCTCACCGCTATTCTAATAAATGTATTAACCCCTAAAGCTAAGTCTAACCCTAACACTAACACCCCCCTAAGTTAAATATAATTTTTATCTAACGAAATAAATTAACTCTTATTAAATAAATAATTCCTATTTAAAAGCTAAATACTTACCTGTAAAATACATCCTAAAATAGCTATAATATAATTATAAATTATATTGTAGCTATTTTAGGATTAATATTTATTTTACAGGCAACTTTGTAATTATTTTAACCAGGTACAATAGCTATTAAATAGTTAAGAACTATTTAATAGTTACCTAGTTAAAATAATAACAAATTTACCTGTAAAATAAATCCTAACCTAAGATATAATTAAACCTAACACTACCCTATCAATAAAATAATTAAATAAACTACCTACAATTACCTACAATTAACCTAACACTACACTATCAATAAATTAATTAAACACAATTGCTACAAATAAATACAATTAAATAAACTATCTAAAGTACAAAAAATAAAAAAGAACTAAGTTACAGAAAATAATAAAATATTTACAAACATAAGAAAAATATTACAACAATTTTAAACTAATTACACCTACTCTAAGCCCCCTAATAAAATAACAAAGCCCCCCAAAATAAAAAATTCCCTACCCTATTCTAAAATACAAATATTACAAGCTCTTTTACCTTACCAGCCCTGAACAGGGCCCTTTGCGGGGCATGCCCCAAGAATTTCAGCTCTTTTGCCTGTAAAAAAAAACATACAATACCCCCCCCCCAACATTACAACCCACCACCCACATACCCCTAATCTAACCCAAACCCCCCTTAAATAAACCTAACACTACCCCCCTGATGATCTTCCTACCTTGTCTTCACCATGCCAGGTTCACCGATCCGTCCTGGCTCCAAGATCTTCATCCAACCCAAGCGGGGGCTAGACATCCACTGAAGAAGTCCAGAAGAGGGTCCAAAGTCTTCCTCCTATCCGGCAAGAAGAGGACATCCGGACCGGCAAACATCTTCTCCAAGCGGCATCTTCTATCTTCTTCCATCCGATGACGATCGGCTCCATCTTGAAGACCTCCAGCGCGGATCCATCCTCTTCTTCCGACGACTAGACGACGAATGACGGTTCCTTTAAGGGACGTCATCCAAGATGGCGTCCCTCGAATTCCGATTGGCTGATAGGATTCTATCAGCCAATCGGAATTAAGGTAGGAATTTTCTGATTGGCTGATGGAATCAGCCAATCAGAATATAGTTCAATCCGATTGGCTGATCCAATCAGCCAATCAGATTGAGCTCGCATTCTATTGGCTGATCTGATTTATTATTTTCTGTAACTTAGTTCTTTTTTATTTTTTGTACTTTAGATAGTTTATTTAATTGTATTTATTTGTAGCAATTGTGTTTAATTAATTTATTGATAGTGTAGTGTTAGGTTAATTGTAGGTAATTGTAGGTAGTTTATTTAATTATTTTATTGATAGGGTAGTGTTAGGTTTAATTATATCTTAGGTTAGGATTTATTTTACAGGTAAATTTGTTATTATTTTAACTAGGTAACTATTAAATAGTTCTTAACTATTTAATAGCTATTGTACCTGGTTAAAATAATTACAAAGTTGCCTGTAAAATAAATATTAATCCTAAAATAGCTATAATATAATTATAATTTATATTGTAGCTATATTAGGATGTATTTTACAGGTAAGTATTTAGCTTTAAATAGGAATTATTTATTTAATAAGAGTTAATTTATTTCGTTAGATAAAAATTATATTTAACTTAGGGGGGTGTTAGTGTTAGGGTTAGACTTAGCTTTAGGGGTTAATACATTTATTAGAATAGCGGTGAGCTCCGGTCGGCAGATTAGGGGTTAATAATTGAAGGTAGGTGTCGGCGATGTTAGGGAGGGCAGATTAGGGGTTAATACTATTTATGATAGGGTTAGTGAGGCGGATTAGGGGTTAATAACTTTATTATAGTAGCGCTCAGGTCCGCTCGGCAGATTAGGGGTTAATAAGTGTAGGCAGGTGTCGGCGACGTTGTGGGGGGCAGATTAGGGGTTAATAAATATAACATAGGGGTCGGCGATGTTAGGGCAGCAGATTAGGGGTACATAGGGATAACGTAGGTGGCGGCGGTTTACGGAGCGGCAGATTAGGGGTTAAAAGTGTAATGCAGGGGTCAGCGATAGCGGGGGCGGCAGATTAGGGGTTAATAAGTGTAAGGTTAGGGGTGTTTAGACTCGGGGTACATGTTAGAGTGTTAGGTGCAGACGTAGGAAGTGTTTCCCCATAGGAAACAATGGGGCTGCGTTAAGAGCTGAACGCTGCTTTTTTGCAGGTGTTAGGTTTTTTTTCAGCTCAAACAGCCCCATTGTTTCCTATGGGAGAATCGTGCACGAGCACGTTTTTGATGCCGGCCGCGTCCGTAAGCAACTCTGGTATCGAGAGTTGCATTTGCGGTAAATATGCTCTACGCTCCTTTTTTGGAGCCTAACGCAGCATTTGTTTGAACTCTCGATAACATAATTTATGCTTACCTGATAAATTCCTTTCTTCTGTTGTGTGATCAGTCCACGGGTCATCATTACTTCTGGGATATAACTCCTCCCCAACAGGAAATGCAAGAGGATTCACCCAGCAGAGCTGCATATAGCTCCTCCCCTCTACGTCAGTCCAGTCATTCGACCAAGAATCAACGAGAAAGGAGTAACCAAGGGTGAAGTGGTGACTGGAGTATAATTTAAAAGATATTTACCTGCCTTAAAACAGGGCGGGCCGTGGACTGATCACACAACAGAAGAAAGGAATTTATCAGGTAAGCATAAATTATGTTTTCTTCTGTTATGTGTGATCAGTCCACGGGTCATCATTACTTCTGGGATACCAATACCAAAGCAAAAGTACACGGATGACGGGAGGGATAGGCAGGCTCATTATACAGAAGGAACCACTGCCTGAAGAACCTTTCTCCCAAAAATAGCCTCCGAAGAAGCAAAAGTGTCAAATTTGTAAAATTTGGAAAAAGTATGAAGCGAAGACCAAGTTGCAGCCTTGCAAATCTGTTCAACCGAGGCCTCATTCTTAAAGGCCCAAGTGGAAGCCACAGCTCTAGTGGAGTGAGCTGTAATTTTTTCAGGAGGCTGCTGCCCAGCAGTCTCATAGGCTAAACGTATTATGCTACGAAGCCAAAAAGAGAGAGAGGTAGCAGAAGCTTTTTGACCTCTCCTCTGTCCAGAATAAACGACAAACAGGGAAGAAGTTTGGCGAAATTCTTTAGTTGCCTGCAAGTAGAACTTGAGGGCACGAACTACATCCAAATTGTGTAGAAGACGTTCCTTCTTTGAAGAAGGATTTGGACACAAGGATGGAACAACAATCTCTTGATTGATATTCCTGTTAGTGACTACCTTAGGTAAGAACCCAGGTTTAGTACGCAGAACTACCTTGTCTGAGTGAAAAATCAGATAAGGAGAATCACAATGTAAGGCTGATAACTCAGAGACTCTTCGAGCCGAGGAAATAGCCATTAAAAACAGAACTTTCCAAGATAACAACCTTATATCAATGGAATGAAGGGGTTCAAACGGAACACCCTGTAAAACGTTAAGAACTAAGTTTAAACTCCATGGCGGAGCAACAGCTTTAAACACAGGCTTGATCCTAGCTAAAGCCTGACAAAAGGTCTGGACGTCTGGATTTTCTGACAGACGCCTGTGTAACAAGATGGACAGAGCTGAAATCTGTCCCTTTAATGAACTAGCTGATAAACCCTTTTCTAAACCTTCTTGTAGAAAGGACAATATCCTAGCGATCCTAACCTTACTCCAGGAGTAACCTTTGGATTCGCACCAGTATAGGTATTTATTATTTTTTTTGATGCGTAGCAAAGAGCGCCAAAAACGGCCCTCCCCCTCACACACAGCAGTGAAGAGAAACGAAACTGTCACAATTAAAACCAAACAACTGCCAAGTGGAAAATAATGCCCAAATATTTATTCACTCAGTACCTCAGAAATGTAAACGATTCTACATTCCAGCAAAAACGTTTAACATGATAAATACTTATTAAAAGGATTAGTGACTTTTAACAGAGTAGTTCCGGTGAAATACCATCCCCAGAATACTGAAGTGTATACATACATGTCATTATAACGGTATGGCAGGATTTTCTCATCAATTCCATTCAGAAAATAAAAACTGCAACATACCTCAATGCAGATTCATCTGCCCGCTGTCCCCTGATCTGAAGCTTTTACCTCCCTCAGATGGCCGAGAACAGCAATATGATCTTAACTACTCCGGTTAAAATCATAGTAAAAAACTCTGGTAGATTCTTCCTCAAACTCTGCCAGAGAAGTAATAACACGCTCCGGTGCTATTGTAAAATAACAAACTTTTGATTGAAGTCATAAAAACTAAGTATAATCACCATAGTCCTCTCACACATCCTATCTAGTCGTTGGGTGCAAGAGAATGACTGGGACTGACGTAGAGGGGAGGAGCTATATGCAGCTCTGCTGGGTGAATCCTCTTGCATTTCCTGTTGGGGAGGAGTTATATCCCAGAAGTAATGATGACCCGTGGACTGATCACACATAACAGAAGAAACCAGAGTTAAATTTATGGTGCGGCCAGAAAAAAACCCGCGGAGCGTTAACAGCCCTTTTACCGCCGAACTCCAAATCTAGGCCTAAGCTAACTGCACCGGCATCAGAACAGTGATATAGTGCGTCTCATAACTCTAGCTGCACGTACACAATCCGTACACTACATTAATAGTAATTATAGGGAAGTTACATTAGGTGTACTACACGGTAACTGACCACAATAGAAAAAAATCTGTTTTACACAGAGATTATGTAGACTGGAGCAGTCAT
>NC_069506.1:5520985-5561125 GCF_027579735.1 Bombina bombina | reverse complement strand
GTAATGCTGCAATATGTGATAATACTAGTCCGGCACTCAGTATGCTGCAATATGTGATAATACTAGTCCGGCACTCAGTATGCTGCAATATGTGATAATACTAGTCCGGCACTCAGTATGCTGCAATATGTGATAATACTAGTCCGGCACTCAGTCCAGCTGCAATATGTGATAATACTAGTCCTGGCACTCAGTATGCTGCAATATGCTGATAATACTAGTCTGGCACTCAGTATGCTGCAATATGTGATAATACTAGTCCGGCACTCAGTATGCTGCAATATGTGATAATACTAGTCCGGCACTCAGTACAGCTGCAATATGTGATAATACTAGTCTGGCACTCAGTATCGCTGCAATATGTGATAATGCTAGTCCGGCACTCGGTATGCTGCAATATGTGATAATAATAAGGTAACCATTTACACAGTGATATGATAACGTAACTAACAGTGATATGATAATGTAACTACACAGTGATATGATAACGTAACTACACAGTGATATGATAATGTAACTAACAGTGATATGATAATGTAACTAACAGTGATATGATAACGTAACTAACAGTGATATGATAACGTAACTAACAGTGATAAGATAACGTAACTAACAGTGATATGATAACGTAACTAACAGTGATATGATAACGTAACTAACAGTGATATGATAACGTAACTAACAGTGATATGATAACGTAACTAACAGTGATATGATAATGTAACTAACAGTGATATGATAATGTAACTAACAGTGATATGATAATGTAACTAACAGTGATATGATAATGTAACTACACAGTGATATGATAATGTAACTAACAGTGATATGATAATGTAACTAACAGTGATATGATAATGTAACTAACAGTGATATGATAACGTAACTAACAGTGATATGATAATGTAACTAACAGTGATATGATAACGTAACTACACAGTGATATGATAATGTAACTAACAGTGATATGATAATGTAACTAACAGTGATATGATAATGTAACTAACAGTGATATGATAACGTAACTAACAGTGATAAGATAACGTAACTAACAGTGATATGATAATGTAACTAACAGTGATATGATAATGTAACTAACAGTGATATGATAACGTAACTAACAGTGATAAGATAACGTAACTAACAGTGATATGATAATGTAACTAACAGTGATATGATAACGTAACTAACAGTGATATGATAACGTAACTAACAGTGATATGATAATGTAACTAACAGTGATATGATAACGTAACTACACAGTGATATGATAATGTAACTAACAGTGATATGATAACGTAACTACACAGTGATATGATAATGTAACTAACAGTGATATGATAACGTAACTAACAGTGATATGATAATGTAACTAACAGTGATATGATAATGTAACTACACAGTGATATGATAACGTAACTAACAGTGATATGATAATGTAACTAACAGTGATATGATAATGTAACTAACAGTGATATGATAACGTAACTAACAGTGATATGATAACGTAACTAACAGTGATAAGATAACGTAACTAACAGTGATATGATAACGTAACTAACAGTGATATGATAACGTAACTAACAGTGATATGATAACGTAACTAACAGTGATATGATAATGTAACTAACAGTGATATGATAATGTAACTAACAGTGATATGATAACGTAACTAACAGTGATATGATAACGTAACTAACAGTGATATGATAACGTAACTAACAGTGATATGATAACGTAACTACACAGTGATATGATAATGTAACTAACAGTGATATGATAACGTAACTAACAGTGATATGATAATGTAACTAACAGTGATATGATAACGTAACTAACAGTGATATGATAACGTAACTAACAGTGATATGATAACGTAACTAACAGTGATATGATAACGTAACTAACAGTGATATGATAACGTAACTAACAGTGATATGATAATGTAACTAACAGTGATATGATAACGTAACTAACAGTGATATGATAACGTAACTAACAGTGATATGATAATGTAACTAACAGTGATATGATAACGTAACTAACAGTGATATGATAACGTAACTAACAGTGATATGATAACGTAACTAACAGTGATATGATAATGTAACTACACAGTGATATGATAATGTAACTAACAGTGATATGATAACGTAACTAACAGTGATATGATAACGTAACTAACAGTGATATGATAATGTAACTAACAGTGATATGATAATGTAACTACACAGTGATATGATAACGTAACTAACAGTGATATGATAATGTAACTACACAGTGATATGATAACGTAACTAACAGTGATATGATAACGTAACTAACAGTGATATGATAATGTAACTAACAGTGATATGATAACGTAACTAACAGTGATATGATAATGTAACTAACAGTGATATGATAATGTAACTACACAGTGATATGATAACGTAACTAACAGTGATATGATAATGTAACTAACAGTGATATGATAATGTAACTAACAGTGATATGATAACGTAACTAACAGTGATATGATAACGTAACTAACAGTGATATGATAACGTAACTAACAGTGATATGATAATGTAACTAACAGTGATATGATAATGTAACTAACAGTGATATGATAATGTAACTAACAGTGATATGATAATGTAACTAACAGTGATATGATAATGTAACTAACAGTGATATGATAATGTAACTAACAGTGATATGATAATGTAACTAACAGTGATATGATAATGTAACTAACAGTGATATGATAACGTAACTAACAGTGATAAGATAACGTAACTAACAGTGATATGATAACGTAACTAACAGTGATATGATAACGTAACTAACAGTGATATGATAATGTAACTAACAGTGATATGATAACGTAACTAACAGTGATATGATAATGTAACTAACAGTGATATGATAATGTAACTAACAGTGATATGATAATGTAACTAACAGTGATATGATAATGTAACTACACAGTGATATGATAATGTAACTAACAGTGATATGATAATGTAACTAACAGTGATATGATAATGTAACTAACAGTGATAAGATAACGTAACTAACAGTGATATGATAACGTAACTAACAGTGATATGATAACGTAACTAACAGTGATATGATAATGTAACTAACAGTGATATGATAATGTAACTAACAGTGATATGATAATGTAACTAACAGTGATATGATAATGTAACTAACAGTGATATGATAACGTAACTAACAGTGATATGATAACGTAACTAACAGTGATAAGATAACGTAACTAACAGTGATATGATAACGTAACTAACAGTGATATGATAACGTAACTAACAGTGATATGATAATGTAACTAACAGTGATATGATAATGTAACTACACAGTGATATGATAACGTAACTAACAGTGATATGATAACGTAACTACACAGTGATATGATAACGTAACTAACAGTGATATGATAACGTAACTAACAGTGATATGATAACGTAACTAACAGTGATATGATAACGTAACTATATGATAATGTAACTAACAGTGATAAGATAATGTAACTAACAGTGATATGATAATGTAACTAACAGTGATATGATAACGTAACTAACAGTGATATGATAACGTAACTAACAGTGATATGATAACGTAACTACACAGTGATATGATAACGTAACTAACAGTGATATGATAATGTAACTAACAGTGATATGATAACGTAACTAACAGTGATATGATAACGTAACTACACAGTGATATGATAACGTAACTAACAGTGATATGATAACGTAACTAACAGTGATATGATAATGTAACTAACAGTGATATGATAATGTAACTAACAGTGATATGATAACGTAACTAACAGTGATATGATAACGTAACTAACAGTGATATGATAACGTAACTAACAGTGATATGATAATGTAACTAACAGTGATATGATAATGTAACTAACAGTGATATGATAACGTAACTAACAGTGATATGATAATGTAACTAACAGTGATATGATAATGTAACTAACAGTGATATGATAACGTAACTACACAGTGATATGATAACGTAACTAACAGTGATATGATAACGTAACTACACAGTGATATGATAACGTAACTAACAGTGATATGATAACGTAACTAACAGTGATATAATAATGTAACTAACAGTGATATGATAACGTAACTAACAGTGATATGATAACGTAACTACACAGTGATATGATAACGTAACTAACAGTGATATGATAACGTAACTAACAGTGATATAATAATGTAACTAACAGTGATATGATAACGTAACTAACAGTGATAAGATAATATAATGATATCTCTATGTGCACAGTAAAAGCTCTCACTAAAAACATTAACCTTTACTAGAAGCATTTTGCTAATGCAAGATGACGCTGTGTTTCACATTTGGCTGCAATGTGTCTTTAATAACATTCTGAAGACAACTATTACAGTAGTGTAATTAATACCTTCACCTGCCAGTGTAAAGCCTTTTCCTGTAAGTTGTGTAGTTAAAGGGACAGTCTAGTCCAAAATAAACTTTCATGATTTAGATAGGGAATGTAATTTTAAACAATTTTCCAATTTACTTTTATCACCAATTTTGCTTTGTTCTCTTGGTATTCTTAGTTGAAAGCTTAACCTAGGAGGTTCATATGCTAATTTCTTAGACCTTGAAGGCCGCCTCTTAAGAATGCATTTTAACAGTTTTTCACCACTAGAGGGTGTTGTTAGTTAATGAATTTCATATAGATAACACTGTGCTCATGCACGTGAAGTTACCTGGGACCTATCACTGATTGGCTAAACTGCAAGTCTGTCAAAAGAACTGAAATAAAGGGGCAGTTTGCAGAGGCTTAGATACAAGATAATCACAGAGGTAAAATGTGTATTATTATAACTGTGTTGGTTATGCAAAACTGGGGAATGGGTAATAAAGGGATTATCTATCTTTTAAAACAATAACAATTCTGGTGTAGACTGTCCCTTTAAGGAGCAAACACTTTATAAGTACAGAGCCTATCATATATTTGTCGTTATTGATTACCTTGATACGTTCTTCTCTTTGCTTTTTCAGCAGCTCTAAAATGTCTTCTCTTCGTTTTGCCTACAAGAAAACAAGAATAAACCATTTGTGTGCCGGGTTTATGCTGACAAAGATGATTGATTAGTTAATTGATTTTTTATTGTAAGAAAGTGAATTCTATATTAATTAAAGCTAAATAATTCATGAGAAGCTGATTAGGCTTTTATTTAATTTCCTGAATCAGCATCAGTCTAAAAGAACAAAGTGCATTAAAGGGAAAGAAATAAGTATTATTCAGTGCACTTAGCACTAATTAAAGGGAGAGAATTAAAGGGAACTTGCATGAGTCAGAGTGTGTAATTTTAAGACACTTCAAAATGTACTTCTATTATCTAATTTACTTTGCGCTCTTGCTACTATTTTTTAAAAGAACATGTATATATCCTACACTACTGAGGCTAGCTGCTGATTTGCGGCTACACACATATCTCTTTGTCTCACTAACACCTAGATTTAGAGTTCTGCGTTAGCCGTCAAAAGCAGCGTTAAGGGGTCCTAACACTGCTTTTTACCGCCCGCTGGTATTTAGAGTCAGCTAGGAAAGGGTCTAACGCTCACTTCCCTACCGGGATTCCAGGCTACCGCAGATCCCCTTACGCCAATTGCGTATCCTATCTTTTCAATGGGATCTGCCTAACGCCGGTATTTGGAGTCTTGGGAGAAGTGAGCGGTAGACCCTCTACCGACAAGACTCCTACCGACAAAAAAAGTCAGTAGTTAAGAGCTTTATGGGCTAACGCGGGAATATAAAGCTCTTAACTACTGTGCTACAAAGTACACTAACACCCATAAACTACCTATGTACCCCTAAACCGAGGCCCCCCCCCACATCGCTGCCACTATAAAAAAAAATTAACCCCTAATCTGCCAACCGGACACCGCCGCCACCTACATTATACCTATAAACCCCTAATCTGCTGCCCCTAACATCGCCGACCCCTATATTATATTTATTAACCCCTAATCTGCCCCCCCCAACGTCGCCGCTACCTAACTACACCTATTAACCCCTAATCTGCCGACCGGACCTCGCCGCCACTATATTAAATGTATTAACCCCTAAACCGATACACACAGAGATTGCAGAGATAGCAGCAGCATATGTGGACTTTTTTCTTGTGCCATAATAAATTGGTTATAATTTATGCTGCTTCTATCTCTGTGTGTATCTGTTTGGGGGTTTGCAGGAACCCTGGCAGCGAGCATTGGGCATTTAAGGGTGCTGGACTTTTGACTGTTAACCCCTAAACCGCCACACTCCCACCTCGCAAACACTATAATAAATAGTATTAACCCCTAATCTGCCCTCCCTAACATCGCCGCCACCTACCTACAATTATTAATCCCTAATCTCCCGCCCGCACCGTCCCCGCTACTATAATAAAGTTATTAACCCCTAAACCTAACCCTAACCCCCCTAACATAAATATAATTTAAATTAAACAAAATAATATTCCTATAATTAACTAAATTAATCCTATTTAAAACTAAATACTTACCTATAAAATAAACCCTAAACTAGCTACAATATAACTAATAGTTACATTGTAGCTATTTTAGGATTTATATTTATTTTACAGTCAACTTTGTATTTATTTTAACTAGGTACTATAGCTATTAAATAGTTAAGAACTATTTAATAGCTACCTAGTTAAAATAAGTACAAAATTACCTGTAAAATAAATCCTAACCTAAGTTACAAATACACCTAACATTACACTATCAATAAATTAATTAAATTAATTACCTACAATTAGCTAAATTAAAATACAATAAAATAAACTAATCTATAATACAAAAAAAACAAACACTAAATTACAAAAAATAAAAAAGAATTCCAAGAAGTTTAAACTAATAACACCTAATCTAAGCCCCCTAATAAAATAATAAAGCCCCCCAAAATAAAAAGGCCCTACCCTATTCCAAATTACCAAGTAACCAGCTCTTTTACCAGCCCTTAAAAGGGCTTTTTGCTGGGCATTGCCCCAAAGTAATCAGCTCTTTTACCTGTAAAAAAAAAAAAATACAACCCCCCCCAACATTAAAACCCACCACCCACATACCCCTACTCTAACCCACCCAAACCCCCCTTAAATAAACCTAACACTACCCCCCTGAAGATCTCCCTACCTTGAGTCGTCTTCACCCAGCCGGGCCGAAGTCTTCATCCGATGGGGCAGAAGAGGGCATCCAGACTGGCAGAAGTCTTCATCCTATCCGGGCAGAAGAGGACATCCGGACCGGCAGACATCTTCATCCAAGCGACATCTTCTATCTTCATCCATCCGACGAGGAGCGGCTCCATCTTCAAGACCTCCGGCGCTGAGCATCCTTCCTGGCTGACGGACTAACGACTAATGCCTGGTCCTTTAAATGACGTCATCCAAGATGGCGTCCCTCGAATTCCGATTGGCTGATAGCCAATCGGAATTAAGGTAGGAAAAATCTGATTGGCTGATTCAATCAGCCAATCAGATTGAAGTTCAATCCAATTGGCTGATCCAATCAGCCAACCGTATTGAACTCGCATTCCATTGGCTGTTCTGATCAGCCAATAGAATGTGAGTTCAATACGATTAATATAATGCAGGTGTCAGCGATAGCGGGGGCGGCAGATTAGGGGTTAATAAGTGTAAGGTTAGGGGTGTTTAGACTCGGGGTTCTTATTAGGGTGTTAGGTGCAGACTTAGAGAGTGTTTCCCCATAGGAAACAATGGGGCTGCATTAGGAGCTGAACGCTGCTTTTTTGCAGGTGTTAGTTTTTTTTTCAGCTCAAACAACCCCATTGTTTCCTATGGGGATATCGTGCACGAGCACGTTTTAGCTGCTTACCGCTACCGTAAGCAATGCTGGTATTGAGGGTTGAAGTCGAGCTAAATTAGGCTCAACGCACCCTTTTTTGAGCCTAACGCAGCCCCTCAGACAACTCTAAATACCAGCGTTGTCTTAAGGGTGCGTTGGGAAAAAAAGCAGCGTTAGCTACGCGGGTCTTTACCGACAAAACTCTAAATCTAGCGGTAAATGTATTCCGCTAGCTAAATGCTTACAAATGTATAACTATCGTTTTGCTACAGCTTACAATTTAGAGCACCGTTTCAGAATGCTTTGTCTTCTCTGCAGCCAATTAGAGGACATATGTAAATAAACTGACCACTACTGTAAACAATTACAGGTTAAGACAAACTGCAGCATACTTAAGTATGCAGTGTACCTCTCTAGAGGAGCGGTACAAACACAATTTTCAGAGGTAAATTAGAAGAAAAGCAAGTAGCTATCATGTTATGTTTAATTAAACAGTTTTTAGAATATCTGTGAGTATGCAGAATGCACCCCAGCCTGTCTGAGGAGAGGCAAAAGCTCAGTTTGGTGAGGTAAAGTATGGGAAACTATAAATATTAGGCAACAGGTAATGAAAGTAGGCAAGCACAATGCGTTGTGCATAGCGACTGCACAGCGTTAGTTTCTGAGAAACTTTACCATACAACATTATTATAGCACACTGACAGACGTGGGGTTACACGTTCCCCTGAAGCTGTCACCCTAGGATAAAGTCCCCATGCCTGCTGATCCCACAACTGGCATCATGTACTGTAAGTCACCAATCAACATAGGAGTCAATTCCAATATTTACAATTTTCTCTTTCAATATCAGATAAACAGGATTAGCAGTTTTTTTTTTATATCAAAGTGATCACAATCTTTCCAAGTCAAAAACAACACAGATTAATAGCTGCCACGATATCTGATTTGCATTTACCTACAAAAGTACTCGGAATGACCAATACTGGTTGTCAATCACAGAAAACCAAGGTGGTATCAGGAAGTGCGTGTGTGTGTGTTTTGCTACTGGAGTAGTGTTTCAGATAAGTGTTAAATAACCTGAATTCTATTTGTATATAGGAATGATGGGTATACTGGTACATTTGCTGAATTCTATTTGTATATAGGAATGATGGATATACTGGATACATTTGCTGAATTCTATTTGTATATAGGAATGATGGGTATACTGGTACATTTGCTGAACCTCTATTTGTATATAGGAATGATGGGTATACTGGTACAGTTGCTGAATTCTATTTGTATATAGCAATGATAGGTATACTGGATACATTTGCTGAATTCTATTTGTATATAGGAGTGATGGGTATACTGGATACATTTGCTGAATTCTATTTGTATATAGGAATGATGGGTATACTGGATACATTTGCTGAATTCTATTTGTATATAGGAATGATGGGTATACTGGATACAGTTGCTGAATTCTATTTGTATATAGCAATGATAGGTATACTGGATACATTTGCTGAATTCTATTTGTATATAGGAGTGATGGGTATACTGGATACATTTGCTGAATTCTATTTGTATATAGGAGTGATGGGTATACTGGATACATTTGCTGAATTCTATTTGTATATAGGAATGATGGGTATACTGGATACATTTGCTGAATTCTATTTGTATATAGGAATGATAGGTATACTGGATACATTTGCTGAATTCTATTTGTATATAGGAATGATAGATATACTGGATACATTTGCTGAAATCTATTTGTATATAGGAATGATGGGTATACTGGTACAGTTGCTGAATTCTATTTGTATATAGGAATGATAGGTATACTGGATACATTTGCTGAATTCTATTTGTATATAGGAATGATGGGTATACTGGTACATTTGCTGAATTCTATTTGTATATAGGAATGATGGGCATACTGGATACATTTGCTGAATTCTATTTGTATATAGGAATGATGGGTATACTGGATACATTTGCTGAATTCTATTTGTATATAGGAATGATGGGTATACTGGATACATTTGCTGAATTCTATTTGTATATAGGAATGAAAGGTATACTGGATACATTTGCTAAATTCTATTTGTATGTAGGAATGATGGGTATACTGGATACATTTGTTAAATTCTATTTGTATATAGGAGTGATGGGTATACTGGATACATTTGCTGAATTCTATTTGTATATAGGAATGATGGGTATACTGGATACATTTGCTGAATTCTATTTGTATATAGGAATGATGGGCATACTGGATACATTTGCTGAATTCTATTTGTATAAAGGAATGGGGGGTATACTGGATACATTTGCTGAATTCTATTTGTATATAGGAATGATGGGTATACTGGTACATTTGCTGAATTCTATTTGTATATAGGAATGATGGGCATACTGGATACATTTGCTGAATTCTATTTGTATATAGGAATGATGGGTATACTGGATACATTTGCTGAATTCTATTTGTAAATAGGAATGATGGGTATACTGGTACATTTGCTGAAATCTATTTGTATATAGGAATGATGGGTATACTGGTACATTTGCTGATTTCTATTTGTATATAGGAATGATGGGCATACTGGATACATTTGCTGAATTCTATTTGTATATAGGAATGATGGGTATACTGGTACATTTGCTGAATTCTATTTGTATATAGGAGTGATGGGTATACTGGATACATTTGCTGAATTCTATTTGTATATAGGAATGATGGGTATACTGGATACATTTGCTGAATTCTATTTGTATATAGGAATGATGGGTATACTGGATACATTTGCTGAATTCTATTTGTATATAGGAATGAAAGGTATATTGGATATATTTGCTGAATTCTATTTGTATGTAGGAATGATGGGTATACTGGATACATTTGTTAAATTCCATTTGTATATAGGAGTGATGGGTATACTGGATACATTTGCTGAATTCTATTTGTATATAGGAGTGATGGGTATACTGGATACATTTGCTGAATTCTATTTGTATATAGGAATGATGGGTATACTGGATACATTTGCTGAATTCTATTTGTATATAGGAATGATGGGTATACTGGTACATTTGCTGAATTCTATTTGTATATAGGAGTGATGGGTATACTGGATACATTTGCTGAATTCTATTTGTATATAGGAATGATGGGTATACTGGATACATTTGCTGAATTCTATTTGTATATAGGAATGATGGGTATACTGGATACATTTGCTGAATTCTATTTGTAGGAATGAAAGGTATATTGGATATATTTGCTGAATTCTATTTGTATGTAGGAATGATGGGTATACTGGATACATTTGTTAAATTCTATTTGTATATAGGAGTGATGGGTATACTGGATACATTTGCTGAATTCTATTTGTATATAGGAATGATGGGTATACTGGTACATTCGCTGAATTCTATTTGTATATAGGAATGATGGGTATACTGGATACATTTGCTGAATTCTATTTGTATATAGGAATGATGGGTATACTGGTACATTTGCTGAATTCTATTTGTAAATAATTGAGAAAAGCTTGTTTTCCAATGTGGCTAATGAATTTCCATAAAAAGAAAGTAGTTGCAGCGTATCTCATTTTGTAAAACAGTTTAACAGATCGTAAAGCCAGGAAGTAACAAAGAATATTGCCAAGCGCTCTAAACCTCACTGTACAGAACGAGGTTTGTTTTTGCTGAATTTCTATTACCATAAGCAGATGTCTGCACGAGGTCCTAGAAGTGTTAATCACAATTTTTCAAAATACAGGCTTTTTTTTTTCTTACTATTTTTATTTTACTGTATAAACCTGAGCAAGAGATCTTGGTTGCCAATAAAAAAAGATGGAAGGTAAATCCCGATGATAAATGTGATAACTGATAGAAATCCTGTTTCATAAGATAAAATGACTTTATGGTAGAATCACAAAAATACGAGTATAAAATAAAAACAATTTCTACATGAGATTTCCCTCACGTTGTGTTCCCTGCACTTCTGTGTCTATTATATACATCTGTAAATGTCTGTACAACAGAGCTGAAGGTTCAACTCTAGACCTTATTTTCACATATGAATCTAAACTGGCGCCTGTGGCCTTTTCAGGCTGTATTGCAGAATAATTGCATTCCAAGTCAATTTGAAATAATTCAAACATGTTGAACGGGCAGATTTTGCACTTTATCAACAACCTTTGACTGTTAAATTCAATGTGTCAATAGTGTTAAACTCATACTCGGACCCAAACAGACTTTTCCCAGTACGGTAATAGCGATATTATTTGCATTGTGATGGATCTGAACTTGAAAAACACATATCGGGGTCAATAAACACAGCTTGAATCAACCTCATAATTAGCTATTTCTAAACTACCAATATCACTTCAGGATAAGGACGAATGTCAGAATTTGTACATTTAAATGGTAGAATGATCCTCATAACATTTGTTCACTTATTGTAATATTTATAGAAATTAATGCACATAACATTCAGATATTACACTTGAAAATTGATTCCCTTGAATTTTAATATTTGAGAGCTATTAGATAGCGGCAAATTAACTATTTTCTTTTTTTTGCAAAAACAAATGAATGTGGCCGACTCATTATTTTTAATGAATCTGCTGAACATTTATCTGTCCTTACTACAGAATATTGTAAATGAGGTACGCACAAGCTATCCATACATGTGCATAGAGCCATACGTGATCATGTGCTGATGTTATACACACGTGACTGTACGCACAAGCTATCCATACATGTGTATAGAGCCATATGTGATCATGTGCTGTGTTATACACACGTGACTGTATGCACAAGCTATCTATACATGTGCATAGAGCCATACGTGATCATGTGCTAGTGTTATACACACGTGACTGTACGCACAAGCTATCTATACATGTGCATAGAGCCATACGTGATCATGTGCTGGTGTTATACACACGTGACTGTATGCACAAGCTATCTATACATGTGCATAGAGCCATACGTGATCATGTGCTGATGTTATACACACGTGACTGTATGCACAAGCTATCTATACATGTGCATAGAGCCATACGTGATCATGTGCTGATGTTATACACACGTGACTGTATGCACAAGCTATCTATACATGTGCATAGAGCCATACGTGATCATGTGCTGATGTTATACACACGTGACTGTATGCACAAGCTATCTATACATGTGCATAGAGCCATACGTGATCATGTGCTGTGTTATACACACGTGACTGTACGCACAAGCTATCTATACATGTGTACAGAGCCATACGTGATCATGTGCTGATGTTATACACACGTGACTGTACGCACAAGCTATCTATACATGTGCATAGAGCCATACGTGATCATGTGCTGATGTTATACACACGTGACTGTATGCACAAGCTATCTATACATGTGCATAGAGCCATACGTGATCATGTGCTGGTGTTATACACACGTGACTGTACGCACAAGCTATCTATACATGTGCATAGAGCCATACGTGATCATGTGCTGATGTTATACACACGTGACTGTATGCACAAGCTATCCATACATGTGTATAGAGCCATATGTGATCATGTGCTGTGTTATACACACGTGACTGTATGCACAAGCTATCTATACATGTGCATAGAGCCATACGTGATCATGTGCTAGTGTTATACACACGTGACTGTATGCACAAGCTATCTATACATGTGCATAGAGCCATACGTGATCATGTGCTGATGTTATACACACGTGACTGTATGCACAAGCTATCTATACATGTGCATAGAGCCATACGTGATCATGTGCTGATGTTATACACACGTGACTGTATGCACAAGCTATCTATACATGTGCATAGAGCCATACGTGATCATGTGCTGATGTTATACACACGTGACTGTATGCACAAGCTATCTATACATGTGCATAGAGCCATACGTGATCATGTGCTGTGTTATACACACGTGACTGTACGCACAAGCTATCTATACATGTGTACAGAGCCATACGTGATCATGTGCTGATGTTATACACACGTGACTGTACGCACAAGCTATCTATACATGTGCATAGAGCCATACGTGATCATGTGCTGATGTTATACACACGTGACTGTATGCACAAGCTATCTATACATGTGCATAGAGCCATACGTGATCATGTGCTGGTGTTATACACACGTGACTGTACGCACAAGCTATCTATACATGTGCATAGAGCCATACGTGATCATGTGCTGGTGTTATACACACGTGACTGTACGCACAAGCTATCTATACATGTGCATAGAGCCATACGTGATCATGTGCTGGTGTTATACACACGTGACTGTACGCACAAGCTATCTATACATGTGCATAGAGCCATACGTGATCATGTGCTGGTGTTATACACACGTGACTGTATGCACAAGCTATCTATACATGTGCATAGAGCCATACGTGATCATGTGCTGGTGTTATACACACGTGACTGTACGCACAAGCTATCTATACATGTGCATAGAGCCATACGTGATCATGTGCTGGTGTTATACACACGTGACTGTACGCACAAGCTATCTATACATGTGCATAGAGCCATACGTGATCATGTGCTGGTGTTATACACACGTGACTGTATGCACAAGCTATCTATACATGTGCATAGAGCCATACGTGATCATGTGCTGGTGTTATACACACGTGACTGTACGCACAAGCTATCTATACATGTGCATAGAGCCATACGTGATCATGTGCTGGTGTTATACACACGTGACTGTACGCACAAGCTATCTATACATGTGCATAGAGCCATACGTGATCATGTGCTGATGTTATACACACGTGACTGTATGCACAAGCTATCTATACATGTGCATAGAGCCATACGTGATCATGTGCTGGTG
Organism: Bombina bombina; assembly: GCF_027579735.1. Classification (NCBI taxonomy): domain Eukaryota; kingdom Metazoa; phylum Chordata; class Amphibia; order Anura; family Bombinatoridae; genus Bombina; species Bombina bombina. The sequence continues at coordinate 5,546,374 of NC_069506.1, read as the reverse complement.
TTATACACACGTGACTGTACGCACAAGCTATCTATACATGTGCATAGAGCCATACGTGATCATGTGCTAGTGTTATACACACGTGACTGTATGCACAAGCTATCTATACATGTGTACAGAGCCATACGTGATCATGTGCTGGTGTTATACACACGTGACTGTATGCACAAGCTATCTATACATGTGTACAGAGCCATACGTGATCATGTGCTGATGTTATACACACGTGACTGTACGCACAAGCTATCTATACATGTGCATAGAGCCATACGTGATCATGTGCTGGTGTTATACACACGTGACTGTACGCACAAGCTATCTATACATGTGCATAGAGCCATACGTGATCATGTCCTGGTGTTATACACACGTGACTGTACGCACAAGCTATCTATACATGTGCATAGAGCCATACGTGATCATGTGCTGATGTTATACACACGTGACTGTATGCACAAGCTATCTATACATGTGTATAGAGCCATATGTGATCATGTGCTGTGTTATACACACGTAACTGTATGCACAAGCTATCTATACATGTGCATAGAGCCATACGTTATCATGTGCTAGTGTAATACACACGTGACTGTATGCACAAGCTATCTATACATGTGCATAGAGCCATACGTGATCATGTGCTGATGTTATACACACGTGACTGTATGCACAAGCTATCTATACATGTGTATAGAGCCATATTTGATCATGTGCTGATGTTATACACATGTGACTGTACGCACAAGCTATCTATACATGTGCATAGAGCCATATATTATCATGTGCTAGTGTAATACACACGTGACTGTATGCACAAGCTATCTATACATGTGCATAGAGCCATACGTGATCATGTGCTGGTGTTATACACATGTGACTGTACGCACAAGCTATCTATACATGTGCATAGAGCCATATATTATCATGTGCTAGTGTAATACACACGTGACTGTATGCACAAGCTATCTATACATGTGCATAGAGCCATACGTGATCATGTGCTGGTGTTATACACATGTGACTGTACGCACAAGCTATCTATACATGTGCATAGAGCCATACGCTATCATGTGCTGGTATTATACACACGTGACTGTACGCACAAGCTATCTATACATGTGCATAGAGCCATACGCTATCATGTGCTGGTATTATACACACATGACTGTATGCACAAGCTTTCTATACATGTGCATAGAGCCATATGTGATCATGTGCTGTGTTATACACACGTGACTGTTAGCACAAGCTTTCTATACATGTGCATAGAGCCATACGTGATCATGTGCTGATGTTATACACACGTGACTGTACGCACAAGCTATCTATACATGTGTATAGAGCCATATTTGATCATGTGCTGATGTTATACACACGTGACTGTACGCACAAGCTATCTATACATGTGCATAGAGCCATATGTTATCATGTGCTAGTGTAATACACACGTGACTGTACGCACAAGCTATCTATACATGTGCATAGAGCCATACGTGATCATGTGCTAGTGTTATACACACATGACTGTACGCACAAGCTATCTATACATGTGCATAGAGCCATACGTGATCATGTGCTAGTGTTATACACACGTGACTGTATGCACAAGCTATCTATACATGTGTATAGAGCCATACGTGATCATGTGCTGGTGTTATACACACGTGACTGTACGCACAAGCTATCTATACATGTGCATAGAGCCATACGTGATCATGTGCTGATGTTATACACACGTAACTGTACGCACAAGCTATCTATACATGTGCATAGAGCCATACGTGATCATGTGCTGATGTTATACACATGTGACTGTACGCACAAGCTATCTATACATGTGTATAGAGCCACACGCTATCATGTGCTGGTGTTATACACACGTGACTGTACGCACAAGCTATCTATACATGTGCATAGAGCCATACGTGATCATGTGCTGATGTTATACACACGTGGCTGTATGCACAAGCTATCTATACATGTGTATAGAGCCATATTTGATCATGTGCTGATGTTATACACACGTGACTGTACGCACAAGCTATCTATACATGTGTATAGAGCCATACGTGATCATGTGCTGATGTTATACACACGTGACTGTACGCACAAGCTATCTATACATGTGCATAGAGCCATATGTTATCATGTGCTAGTGTAATACACACGTGACTGTATGCACAAGCTATCTATACATGTGCATAGAGCCATACGTGATCATGTGCTGATGTTATACACACGTGACTGTATGCACAAGCTATCTATACATGTGTATAGAGCCATATTTGATCATGTGCTGATGTTATACACACGTGACTGTACGCACAAGCTATCTATACATGTGCATAGAGCCATACGTGATCATGTGCTGGTGTTATACACATGTGACTGTACGCACAAGCTATCTATACATGTGTATAGAGCCACACGCTATCATGTGCTGGTGTTATACACACGTGACTGTACACACAAGCTATCTATACATGTGCATAGAGCCATACGTGATCATGTGCTGATGTTATACACACGTGACTGTACGCACAAGCTATCTATACATGTGCATAGAGCCATATGTTATCATGTGCTAGTGTAATACACACGTGACTGTATGCACAAGCTATCTATACATGTGCATAGAGCCATACGTTATCATGTGCTAGTGTAATACACACGTGACTGTACGCACAAGCTATCTATACATGTGCATAGAGCCATATATTATCATGTGCTAGTGTAATACACACGTGACTGTATGCACAAGCTATCTATACATGTGCATAGAGCCATACGTGATCATGTGCTGGTGTTATACACACGTGACTGTACGCACAATCTATCTATACATGTGCATAGAGCCATACGCTATCATGTGCTGGTATTATACACACATGACTGTATGCACAAGCTTTCTATACATGTGCATAGAGCCATATGTGATCATGTGCTGTGTTATACACACGTGACTGTTAGCACAAGCTTTCTATACATGTGCATAGAGCCATACGTGATCATGTGCTGGTGTAATACACACGTGACTGTATGCACAAGCTATCTATACATGTGCATAGAGCCATACGTGATCATGTGCTGGTGTAATACACACGTGACTGTATGCACAAGCTATCTATACATGTGTATAGAGCCACACGCTATCATGTGCTGGTGTTATACACACGTGACTGTACGCACAAGCTATCTATACATGTGCATAGAGCCATACGCTATCATGTGCTGGTGTTATACACATGTGACTGTACGAACAAGCTATCTATACATGTGCATAGAGCCATACGCTATCATGTGCTGGTGTTATACACACGTGACTGTACGCACAAGCTATCTATACATGTGCATAGAGCCATACGTGATCATGTGCTGATGTTATACACACGTGACTGTACGCATAAGCTATCTATACATGTGCATAGAGCCATACGCTATCATGTGCTGGTGTTATACACACGTGACTGTACGCACAAGCTATCTATACATGTGCATAGAGCCATACACTATCATGTGCTGGTATTATACACACATGACTGTATGCACAAGCTATCTATACATGTGCATAGAGCCATACACTATCATGTGCTGGTATTATACACACATGACTGTACGAACAAGCTATCTATACATGTGCATAGAGCCATACGTGATCATATGCTGTTACACACATGTGACTGTACGCATAAGCTATCTATATATGTGCATAGAGCCATACGTGATCATATGCTGTTACACACATGTGACTGTACGCATAAGCTATCTATATATGTGCATAGAGCCATACGTGATCATATGCTGTTACACACATGTGACTGTACGCATAAGCTATCTATATATGTGCATAGAGCCATACGTGATCATATGCTGTTACACACATGTGACTGTACGCATAAGCTATCTATATATGTGCATAGAGCCATACGTGATCATATGCTGTTACACACATGTGACTGTACGCATAAGCTATCTATATATGTGCATAGAGCCATACATGATCATATGCTGTTACACACATGTGACTGTACGCATAAGCAATGAAATCTATATATGTGCATAGAGCCATACGTGATCATATGCTGTTACACACATGTGACTGTACGCATAAGCTATCTATATATGTGCATAGAGCCATACGTGATCATATGCTGTTACACACATGTGACTGTACGCATAAGCTATCTATATATGTGCATAGAGCCATACGTGATCATATGCTGTTACACACATGTGACTGTACGCATAAGCTATCTATATATGTGCATAGAGCCATACGTGATCATGTGCTGTTACACACATGTGACTGTACGCATAAGCTATCTATATATGTGCATAGAGCCATACGTGATCATATGCTGTTACACACATGTGACTGTACGCATAAGCTATCTACATATGTGCATAGAGCCATACGTGATCATATGCTGTTACACACATGTGACTGTACGCATAAGCAATGAAATCTATATATGTGCATAGAGCCATACGTGATCATATGCTGTTACACACATGTGACTGTACGCATAAGCTATCTACATATGTGCATAGAGCCATACGTGATCATATGCTGTTACACACATGTGACTGTACGCATAAGCTATCTATATATGTGCATAGAGCCATACGTGATCATATGCTGTTACACACATGTGACTGTACGCATAAGCTATCTATATATGTGCATAGAGCCATACGTGATCATATGCTGTTACACACATGTGACTGTACGCATAAGCTATCTATATATGTGCATAGAGCCATACGTGATCATATGCTGTTACACACATGTGACTGTACGCATAAGCTATCTATATATGTGCATAGAGCCATACGTGATCATATGCTGTTACACACATGTGACTGTACGCATAAGCTATCTATATATGTGCATAGAGCCATACGTGATCATATGCTGTTACACACGTGACTGTACACATAAGCAATGAAATCTATATATGTGCATAGAGCCATACGTGATCATATGCTGTTACACACATGTGACTGTACGCATAAGCTATCTATATATGTGCATAGAGCCATACGTGATCATATGCTGTTACACACATGTGACTGTACGCATAAGCTATCTATATATGTGCATAGAGCCATACGTGATCATATGCTGTTACACACATGTGACTGTACGCATAAGCTATCTATATATGTGCATAGAGCCATACGTGATCATATGCTGTTACACACATGTGACTGTACGCATAAGCTATCTATATATGTGCATAGAGCCATACGTGATCATATGCTGTTACACACATGTGACTGTACGCATAAGCTATCTATATATGTGCATAGAGCCATACGTGATCATATGCTGTTACACACATGTGACTGTACGCATAAGCTATCTATATATGTGCATAGAGCCATACGTGATCATATGCTGTTACACACATGTGACTGTACACATAAGCTATCTATATATGTGCATAGAGCCATACGTGATCATATGCTGTTACACACATGTGACTGTACGCATAAGCTATCTATATATGTGCATAGAGCCATACGTGATCATATGCTGTTACACACATGTGACTGTACGCATAAGCTATCTATATATGTGCATAGAGCCATACGTGATCATATGCTGTTACACACATGTGACTGTACACATAAGCTATCTACATATGTGCATAGAGCCATACGTGATCATATGCTGTTACACACATGTGACTGTACACATAAGCTATCTACATATGTGCATAGAGCCATACGTGATCATATGCTGTTACACACATGTGACTGTACGCATAAGCTATCTATATATGTGCATAGAGCCATACGTGATCATATGCTGTTACACACATGTGACTGTACGCATAAGCAATGAAATCTATATATGTGCATAGAGCCATACGTGATCATATGCTGTTACACACATGTGACTGTACGCATAAGCAATGAAATCTATATATGTGCATAGAGCCATACGTGATCATATGCTGTTACACACATGTGACTGTACACATAAGCTATCTATATATGTGCATAGAGCCATACATGATCATGTGCTGTTACACACATGTGACTGTACACATAAGCTATCTATATATGTGCATAGAGCCATACGTGATCATATGCTGTTATACACATGTGACTGTACGCATAAGCAATGAAATCTATATATGTGCATAGAGCCATACGTGATCATATGCTGTTACACACATGTGACTGTACGCATAAGCAATGAAATCTATATATGTGCATAGAGCCATACGTGATCATATGCTGTTACACACATGTGACTGTACGCATAAGCTATCTATATATGTGCATAGAGCCATACGTGATCATATGCTGTTACACACATGTGACTGTACGCATAAGCTATCTATATATGTGCATAGAGCCATACGTGATCATATGCTGTTACACACATGTGACTGTACGCATAAGCTATCTATATATGTGCATAGAGCCATACGTGATCATATGCTGTTACACACATGTGACTGTACGCATAAGCTATCTATATATGTGCATAGAGCGATACGTGATCATATGCTGTTACACACATGTGACTGTACGCATAAGCTATCTATATATGTGCATAGAGCCATACGTGATCATATGCTGTTACACACATGTGACTGTACGCATAAGCTATCTATATATGTGCATAGAGCCATACGTGATCATATGCTGTTACACACATGTGACTGTACGCATAAGCTATCTATATATGTGCATAGAGCCATACGTGATCATATGCTGTTACACACATGTGACTGTACGCATAAGCTATCTATATATGTGCATAGAGCCATACGTGATCATATGCTGTTACACACATGTGACTGTACACATAAGCTATCTATATATGTGCATAGAGCCATACGTGATCATATGCTGTTATACACATGTGACTGTACGCATAAGCTATCTATATATGTGCACAGAGCCATACGTGATCATATGCTGTTACACACATGTGACTGTACGCATAAGCTATCTATATATGTGCATAGAGCCATACGTGATCATATGCTGTTACACACATGTGACTGTACACATAAGCTATCTATATATGTGCATAGAGCCATACATGATCATGTGCTGTTACACACATGTGACTGTACGCATAAGCTATCTATATATGTGCATAGAGCCATACGTGATCATATGCTGTTACACACATGTGACTGTACACATAAGCTATCTATATATGTGCATAGAGCCATACATGATCATGTGCTGTTACACACATGTGACTGTACGCATAAGCTATCTATATATGTGCATAGAGCCATACGTGATCATATGCTGTTATACACATGTGACTGTACGCATAAGCTATCTACATATGTGCATAGAGCCATACGTGATCATATGCTGTTACACACATGTGACTGTACGCATAAGCTATCTATATATGTGCATAGAGCCATACGTGATCATGTGCTGTTACACACATGTGACTGTACGCATAAGCAATGAAATCTATATATGTGCATAGAGCCATACGTGATCATATGCTGTTACACACATGTGACTGTACGCATAAGCTATCTATATATGTGCATAGAGCCATACGTGATCATATGCTGTTACACACATGTGACTGTACGCATAAGCTATCTATATATGTGCATAGAGCCATACGTGATCATGTGCTGTTACACACATGTGACTGTACGCATAAGCTATCTATATATGTGCATAGAGCCATACGTGATCATATGCTGTTACACACATGTGACTGTACGCATAAGCTATCTATATATGTGCATAGAGCCATACGTGATCATATGCTGTTACACACATGTGACTGTACGCATAAGCTATCTATATATGTGCATAGAGCCATACGTGATCATATGCTGTTACACACATGTGACTGTACGCATAAGCTATCTATATATGTGCATAGAGCCATACGTGATCATATGCTGTTACACACATGTGACTGTACGCATAAGCAATGAAATCTATATATGTGCATAGAGCCATACGTGATCATATGCTGTTACACACATGTGACTGTACGCATAAGCTATCTATATATGTGCATAGAGCCATACGTGATCATATGCTGTTACACACATGTGACTGTACGCATAAGCTATCTATATATGTGCATAGAGCCATACGTGATCATATGCTGTTATACACATGTGACTGTACGCATAAGCAATGAAATCTATATATGTGCATAGAGCCATACGTGATCATATGCTGTTACACACATGTGACTGTACGCATAAGCTATCTATATATGTGCATAGAGCCATATGTGATTATGTGCTGTTACACACATGTGACTGTACGCATAAGCAATGAAATCTATATATGTGCATAGAGCCATACGTGATCATATGCTGTTACACACATGTGACTGTACGCATAAGCTATCTATATATGTGCATAGAGCCATATGTGATTATGTGCTGTTACACACATGTGACTGTACGCATAAGCTATCTATATATGTGCATAGAGCCATACGTGATCATATGCTGTTACACACATGTGACTGTACGCATAAGCTATCTACATATGTGCATAGAGCCATACGTGATCATATGCTGTTACACACATGTGACTGTACGCATAAGCAATGAAATCTATATATGTGCATAGAGCCATACGTGATCATATGCTGTTACACACATGTGACTGTACGCATAAGCTATCTATATATGTGCATAGAGCCATACGTGATCATATGCTGTTACACACATGTGACTGTACGCATAAGCTATCTATATATGTGCATAGAGCCATACGTGATCATGTGCTGTTACACACATGTGACTGTACGCATAAGCTATCTATATATGTGCATAGAGCCATACGTGATCATATGCTGTTACACACATGTGACTGTACGCATAAGCTATCTATATATGTGCATAGAGCCATACGTGATCATATGCTGTTACACACATGTGACTGTACGCATAAGCTATCTATATATGTGCATAGAGCCATACGTGATCATATGCTGTTACACACATGTGACTGTACGCATAAGCTATCTATATATGTGCATAGAGCCATACGTGATCATATGCTGTTACACACATGTGACTGTACGCATAAGCTATCTATATATGTGCATAGAGCCATACGTGATCATATGCTGTTACACACATGTGACTGTACGCATAAGCTATCTATATATGTGCATAGAGCCATACGTGATCATATGCTGTTACACACATGTGACTGTACACATAAGCTATCTATATATGTGCATAGAGCCATACGTGATCATATGCTGTTATACACATGTGACTGTACGCATAAGCTATCTATATATGTGCATAGAGCCATACGTGATCATATGCTGTTACACACATGTGACTGTACGCATAAGCTATCTATATATGTGCATAGAGCCATACGTGATCATATGCTGTTACACACATGTGACTGTACACATAAGCTATCTATATATGTGCATAGAGCCATACATGATCATGTGCTGTTACACACATGTGACTGTACGCATAAGCTATCTATATATGTGCATAGAGCCATACGTGATCATATGCTGTTACACACATGTGACTGTACACATAAGCTATCTATATATGTGCATAGAGCCATACATGATCATGTGCTGTTACACACATGTGACTGTACGCATAAGCTATCTATATATGTGCATAGAGCCATACGTGATCATATGCTGTTATACACATGTGACTGTACGCATAAGCTATCTACATATGTGCATAGAGCCATACGTGATCATATGCTGTTACACACATGTGACTGTACGCATAAGCTATCTATATATGTGCATAGAGCCATACGTGATCATGTGCTGTTACACACATGTGACTGTACGCATAAGCAATGAAATCTATATATGTGCATAGAGCCATACGTGATCATATGCTGTTACACACATGTGACTGTACGCATAAGCTATCTATATATGTGCATAGAGCCATACGTGATCATATGCTGTTACACACATGTGACTGTACGCATAAGCTATCTATATATGTGCATAGAGCCATACGTGATCATGTGCTGTTACACACATGTGACTGTACGCATAAGCTATCTATATATGTGCATAGAGCCATACGTGATCATATGCTGTTACACACATGTGACTGTACGCATAAGCTATCTATATATGTGCATAGAGCCATACGTGATCATATGCTGTTACACACATGTGACTGTACGCATAAGCTATCTATATATGTGCATAGAGCCATACGTGATCATATGCTGTTACACACATGTGACTGTACGCATAAGCTATCTATATATGTGCATAGAGCCATACGTGATCATATGCTGTTACACACATGTGACTGTACGCATAAGCAATGAAATCTATATATGTGCATAGAGCCATACGTGATCATATGCTGTTACACACATGTGACTGTACGCATAAGCTATCTATATATGTGCATAGAGCCATACGTGATCATATGCTGTTACACACATGTGACTGTACGCATAAGCTATCTATATATGTGCATAGAGCCATACGTGATCATATGCTGTTACACACATGTGACTGTACGCATAAGCTATCTATATATGTGCATAGAGCCATACGTGATCATATGCTGTTATACACATGTGACTGTACGCATAAGCAATGAAATCTATATATGTGCATAGAGCCATACGTGATCATATGCTGTTACACACATGTGACTGTACGCATAAGCTATCTATATATGTGCATAGAGCCATATGTGATTATGTGCTGTTACACACATGTGACTGTACGCATAAGCAATGAAATCTATATATGTGCATAGAGCCATACGTGATCATATGCTGTTACACACATGTGACTGTACGCATAAGCTATCTATATATGTGCATAGAGCCATACGTGATCATGTGCTGTTACACACATGTGACTGTACGCATAAGCTATCTATATATGTGCATAGAGCCATATGTGATTATGTGCTGTTACACACATGTGACTGTACGCATAAGCTATCTATATATGTGCATAGAGCCATACGTGATCATATGCTGTTACACACATGTGACTGTACGCATAAGCTATCTACATATGTGCATAGAGCCATACGTGATCATATGCTGTTACACACATGTGACTGTACGCATAAGCAATGAAATCTATATATGTGCATAGAGCCATACGTGATCATATGCTGTTACACACATGTGACTGTACGCATAAGCTATCTATATATGTGCATAGAGCCATACGTGATCATATGCTGTTACACACATGTGACTGTACGCATAAGCTATCTATATATGTGCATAGAGCCATACGTGATCATATGCTGTTACACACATGTGACTGTACGCATAAGCTATCTATATATGTGCATAGAGCCATACGTGATCATGTGCTGTTACACACATGTGACGGGCCTTGCTATTCCATGGAGAAAAATAAATACATCTTTACAGCACAAAAGCTGTCTATTTGTAATGCTTTATGTGCTTTATCATATACACATATCTATGAATATAGGGCTAGATTACAAGTGGAGCACTAATTTATCGTGGGTACGCAAACGGGAAAATTTGCCATTTGCGGGCGCGCAATAAATAACCAGCCGTTAGAAGTGGCTGGTTATTGCTACCGCAAGCTCATGGTAGCAATTAGCGTTTATAAAATTAACCAGAGATCAAATCTCTTTATAAAATGTCCCCCAAAATCATTTGTGATAATAACGCCACTGAAAGTGCCTTTACATTGCGGGCTATGGGAACTGTGTGTTCCCAGTAAATATATATATGCTTATATACATATATATTTATGTGTTACTATGTGTATATACCTATAGTAACACATAAATATATATGTATATATTCATATATATTTACATTTGTTGCCCATCGTTGCGCTAGGTTTTTAATGCTGTGTCTAACAGCATGAGAACGAGGATCCCATTTAAGCCTATGGAAGCGAACTCTAATGAGTGCAATGCTTCCCAGCAATGCAAATTCACATTGCTGACAACTTGTAATACCAGCGCACATTAGTATTACTCAGTGGAGCGCAAATATTTGATGAAAGCAATATTTAGCGGACCACTTGTAATCTAGCCCATAATGGGGTTGTTTAGTCTGTGGCCCTTTAACAACACGTGTTCCTATGTACACAGTAATACAATGTTAATTATCTAAATATTCCATGAAAAATGAACTAATTTACAGCTTATAATCGCTAACAAACATAACATTATTATGAATATGCACTTACTGTATTTACAAAGACATAATCTTGTTTTCTGTCTGCGCTTGTGATGTGACTTTGTGCAGTAAATTAGCTTTGTATTTACTTGCTAGCTAATCTATATATTGACAATATATAATGCACTAAATTCATTTTCAAACGTCTACATTAGATGGATCTGCCCTCCTGTTACTACAGTAATAATGTAACAGCAGACGTATTCATTTTATGAGAATAATACAAATGAAGCTGTTGTTATTAAGCATAACGAATACATGTGTTAGGCTAATATCATTACTGCCTCCTCAGAGATCAGTTCGTTAAGCTGAGTGACTGGATGAATCAATAGACGCAGCAAAAACGAGGTAAGTGAAAAGGAAATAAATGTAACCCCAGTAGCTCAGTATCAGTGGGTGAGGAACAAAGTGCTAGTCACAATTAATAATAGTTAATAGAATTATTAGCGACTAGGCACTTTAATAAAGAGATTCATTCAAAGCGCTGCCCCTTATTGCCACACGAATCACTGTATAATGAATATTTGCCCCTCACAGCTGGGTGCATATGTGCTCCTCCGCCAGCCCCTCTAGAGCCAGTACCAACCACCTTAAACACATATAAGAACACAGCTGACCGTGCACAAATAGGTTACTAAATAGGGAACAAATTGTTAAAACATAGTTTGGGGTAAGGGATATCAGATAATAATAATCCAAAGGGTCATACATCTATATATCTATCTATCTATGAGGATACCAGCCCTCTAAACAAAATCCAGCATCCGCAAGAGTTCAGTAATGTCTTTCATAAGGTGGTGAGAGTCCACAAGCCATTACTTATCTTTGTCTCCTCCTGGTGTTTAGGAGGGGAAAATTCACACAGGTGATGGGTCCTGGACTCTCACCACCATGAATGAAATGAATTTATCAGGCAAGCATGCATTTTGTTGTTTAGATGAGTAACAGCTTGACAAAGGTGCGTGGATTTGAAAAGTGTTGCCTATTTTGGTCCAACACAAGACACCATAGCCCTAGCTGAAGCGAAGTAGACAAAGGTTTCTAATGGAAGAACCCAACGTTGCAGTGGAGCAACTTTACCAACACATCTGCATTCTACCTGTTGGATTACTAGAATATAATAATAAGATAATAATGCTAGAAGGTTTTTATTTGGTTACAAAAACCGCATACATGTGAGGATTACTGACTGATCTAGAATTGTGAAAATGTACATCGGATGTTAAATAACAGCATTCTAATTTATATACAAAAGTTGTCTAAGAGCTACAAACTTACACTGTTCATTATATAGAGGACAAATTAAACGTCCATTCATCACGAAAACATTGCTTGGTTTGTGGATCCAAAAGGTCAGATTTTCAACAAATTTAAAATTTAGAGCAAATACCCCCTTATATATGTGGTTTATAGAGATGACATATAAGTTTAACTGCCAGTAGAGACTGTTGGAACTTAGTGAATAAGAGCAAATACCCCCTTATATGTGGTTTATAGAGATGACATATAAGTTTAACTGCCAGTAGAGACTGTTGGAACTTGTGAATAAGAGCAAATACCCCCTTATATGTGTGGTTTATAGAGATGACATATAAGTTTAACTGCCAGTAGAGACTGTTGGAACTTAGTGAATAAGAGCAAATACCCCCTTATATGTGGTTTATAGAGATGACGTATAAGTTTAACTGCCAGTAGAGACTGTTGGAACTTGTGAATAAGAGCAAATACCCCCTTATATGTGTGGTTTATAGAGATAACATATAAGTTTAACTGCCAGTAGAGACTGTTGGAACTTAGTGAATAAGAGCAAATACCCCCTTATATGTGGTTATAGAGATGACGTATAAGTTTAACTGCCAGTAGAGACTGTTGGAACTTAGTGAATAAGAGCAAATACCCCCTTATATGTGGTTTATAGAGATGACGTATAAGTTTAACTGCCAGTAGAGACTGTTGGAACTTGGTGAATAAGAGCAAATACCCCCTTATATGTGGTTTATAGAGATGACATATAAGTTTAACTGCCAGTAGAGACTGTTGGAACTTAGTGAATAAGAGCAAATACCCCCTTATATGTGGTTTATAGAGATGACGTATAAGTTTAACTGCCAGTAGAGACTGTTGGAACTTAGTGAATAAGAGCAAATACCCCCTTATATGTGGTTTATAGAGATGACATATAAGTTTAACTGCCAGTAGAGACTGTTGGAACTTAGTGAATAAGAGCAAATACCCCCTTATATGTGGTTTATAGAGATGACGTATAAGTTTAACTGCCAGTAGAGACTGTTGGAACTTAGTGAATAAGAGCAAATACCCCCTTATATGTGGTTTATGGAGATGACGTATAAGTTTAACTGCCAGTAGAGACTGTTGGAACTTGGTGAATAAGAGCAAATACCCCCTTATATGTGTGGTTTATAGAGATGACGTATAAGTTTAACTGCCAGTAGAGACTGTTGGAACTTGGTGAATAAGAGCAAATACCCCCTTATATATGTGGTTTATAGAGATGACGTATAAGTTTAACTGCCAGTAGAGACTGTTGGAACTTAGTGAATAAGAGCAAATACCCCCTTATATGTGGTTTATAGAGATGACATATAAGTTTAACTGCCAGTAGAGACTGTTGGAACTTGTGAATAAGAGCAAATACCCCCTTATATGTGTGGTTTATAGAGATTAAATATAAGTTTAACTGCCAGTAGAGACTGTTGGAACTTGTGAATAAGAGCAAATACCCCCTTATATGTGTGGTTTATAGAGATGACATATACGTTTAACTGCCAGTAGAGACTGTTGGAACTTGTGAATAAGAGCAAATACCCCCTTATATATGGTTTATAGAGATGACGTATAAGTTTAACTGCCAGTAGAGACTGTTGGAACTTGTGAATAAGAGCAAATACCCCCTTATATATGTGGTTTATAGAGATGACATATAAGTTTAACTGCCAGTAGAGACTGTTGGAACTTGGTGAATAAGAGCAAATACCCCCTTATATATGGTTTATAGAGATGACGTATAAGTTTAACTGCCAGTAGAGACTGTTGGAACTTGTGAATAAGAGCAAATACCCCCTTATATATGTGGTTTATAGAGATGACATATAAGTTTAACTGCCAGTAGAGACTGTTGGAACTTGTGAATAAGAGCAAATACCCCCTTATATATGTGGTTATAGAGATGACATATACGTTTAACTGCCAGTAGAGACTGTTGGAACTTAGTGAATAAGAGCAAATACCCCCTTATATATGTGGTTATAGAGATGACATATACGTTTAACTGCCAGTAGAGACTGTTGGAACTTAGTGAATAAGAGCAAATACCCCCTTATATGTGGTTTATAGAGATGACGTATAAGTTTAACTGCCAGTAGAGACTGTTGGAACTTAGTGAATAAGAGCAAATACCCCCTTATATGTGGTTTATGGAGATGACATATAAGTTTAACTGCCAGTAGAGACTGTTGGAACTTGTGAATAAGAGCAAATACCCCCTTATATATGTGGTTATAAAGATGACATATACGTTTAACTGCCAGTAGAGACTGTTGGAACTTGGTGAAAAAGAGCAAATCGCCAATGAAATTTTTGGGAAAATAAATAAAAATGTAGTTTCTCCTCTATACTTCGCAAATAAGACATTAAAAAATATATAAATATAAATACAAATTGAAGTCATAGCGCAAGTGTACCAAATGTATTTGTTATCATCAAATGTGCAGACAGAAATATCCCGGAATATGCACTGTACTTTATAATCCAAAAATAGTTGATGTACACAAATTGAATACAAATACATTTTGGGGCCCATTTTCCCCTTCTTCAGCTCAACCACATATGTGCCACAAATACCTTTATATACTGCTTACCAAAACACATTCACCAATCAAAATTTGTGCAGATAAAAAGAAGAAATTGTATAGGCTTATCTGAAAATAAAAAAATATTTTTTTTGTTTTTGTTTTTTCATAATCTGGCCCAATGTGTGAGTGTATATATATATTTTACACACACATACATACAGTGGATATTGAAAAGAATCACCCCCTTGAAAATAATCACATTTCCATCTAAAGGGGAGGAGAGTCCACAGCTTCATTCATTACTTGTGGGAATTAAGAACCTGGCCACCAGGAGGCGGCAAAGACACCCCAGCCAAAGGCTTAAATACCTCCCCCACTTCCCTCATCCCCCAGTCATTCTTTGCCTTTCGTCACAAGAGGATAGCAGAGGAGTGCCGGAGTTTCTGAGTAGTCTCTTATGGAGTGTAGTACTCTTCAAAGTGGGACTGGAGTTTTAAGTAGTCCTGTCAGCCTCTCAGTGAGAGCCTTGTAACAAGTTAGAGTCCGGAGATGCAGGGAGAGTCTTTCTGCGAAACCATCCCAACTCATATTAACAGCTCCATAAGCAGTCATGTCCATGTCAGGAGCGAGGCTACTAACCTGTCACACTTGAAGGGCCGTGGTCCTGTTCCACGGCAAAGATTCTGGTAAGATTGTTTCATTTTTTATTTATGATGATAACATAGAAGACAGGGTCACAGTGTGGGGCCTTTTTATCTTTACAGAATCAAGGGTTAATATTCCTGGAAGGGGGATTATTGAACGGGGGGGGGGGGGTGTTTATAAATGATATTGTTTATTGTGTCATTGCTGCGTTATGTGCGAGATGAGGCTCTGGCAATGTGTGGAACTTTCAGAACTTGCAGAAACTATGTGCTGCCATTTTTTGGCACGTTTTTCACTAGTGCAGGGGCGGGCCTGCCAGGCATTCCATGTGACTGGGTGGGGCTACCTATCCTTCCTGTTGATCTGTGGCGCAGGAGACATAGCAGTTTCTGTAGTCCGGGTCCTAGGAGGTGGTGAGTGGCCCGGCCATTGGTGGTATAAAGGTGCCTTTTTAATAAATAAAGTTAGTCTAACCAAACACGCAAGAGATGGAGGACTATGACGCGTTGGAGGGCTCTCCTTCCTTAATAAAGTCTCATTCCTGTGTTTATTGTGAGGAGGTTCTGGTAGATCAGCCTGCTCAACTATGGCAGGTGCTTGCTACTCTGGAGATTACGGAACCTAAGATACCGGAGGAACCTGCGATTCCTAAGCTTGACAAGGTATACGAGGACAGGGTAGTACCTCAGTCTTTCCCGGTTCCCGTTAAGATGGCTTATATTATTAAGAATGAATGGGAGAGATAAGGTTCTTTTCTTTTCCCCTTCTTCTTCTTTTAAAAAACTGTTCCCCGTTCCCGACTCTCAGCTTGAGCTGTGGGGGACCATCCCTAAGGTGGATGGATCTATCTCTATGCTCGCAAAGAGGATGACTTTTCCCCTCGAGACTAGTTCGTCGTTTAAAGTGCCCATGGATAAAAAGCTGGAAAACATGTTGAGAAAGATGTTTCAGCACACAGGGTTTGTTTTACAGCCAGCAGCGGCGGTCGCTGGAGCTGCGACATATTGGTGTGAATCCCTGTGTGAAATGGTCGAGGGGGAGACATCCGTCGACGAGATACAGGAGAAGATTAAGGCGCTGAAGATCGCCAATTCTTTCATCTGTGATGCCAATATGCAAATTATTCGCCTGAATGCTAAGGTGTCAGGTTTTTCTGTCTTAGCGTGCAGGGCTCTGTGGCTAAAGTCTTGGTCTGCGGACATGACCTCTAAGGCGAGGCTTTTGCCCCTGCCTTTTCAAGGAAAGATCCTATTTGGTCCAGGATTGGATTCGATTATATCCACGGGTACGGGAGGCAAGGGAGCTTTCCTACCGCAGGATAAGAAGGCTAAGCCTAAAGGATCTACTTTTTGTCCCTTTCGTGCGGATAAGGCCCAGCACCAGCAACCCGCCGCAAAAGCGGATAAGTCCAAGGGATTTTGGAAGCCAGCTCAATCTTGGAACAAGTCTAAGCAGAGCAAAAAGCCTACCGAGACGAAATCGGCATGAAAGGGCGGCCCCCGAGTGGTCTCCGGATCACGTAGGGGGCAGATTATCTCTATTCTCAGACGCATGGTTGCAGGACGTTCATGACCCTTGGGTTTTAGAAGTGGTCTCCCAGGGTTACAGGATAGGGTTCAGATCCTATCCGCCTGAGGGTAGATTCCTCCTGTCAAACTTGTCTTCAAGACCGGAGAAGAGAGAGGCCTTTCTAGAGTGTATGAGAGATCTCGCCTCTCTCTGGGTTATCGTACCAGTACCCCTAGCAGAAAGGAGTCTAGGGTACTATTCCAATCTGTTTGTGGTCCCAAAGAAAGAGGGAACGTTCCGCCCGATTCTGGACCTAAAGTGTTTAAACAAGTTTCAGAGTGTTCCATCGTTCAAAATGGAAACGATCAGATCTATTCTGCCCCTAGTTCAAGAGGGACAGTTCATGACAACTGTAGACTTGAGGGACGCTTACCTTCATGTGCCAATTCACAGGGACCACTTCAGGTTCCTAATATTTGCGTTTCTGGACCAACACTTCCAGTTTGTGACCTTTCCTTTTGGTCTAGTCACGGCCCCATGGTGTCAAGCATAGATGTCATCCCATTCGCCAGGTTCCATCTCAGACCTCTTCAGTTCTGAATGTTGAGACAGTGGAATGGTGATCATTCAAATCTATCACAGCTGATATCCATGGATGCTCGGACTCGGAACTCCCTCTCTTGGTGGATTCGTCCAGAGCAACTGTCCACGGGGACATCCTTCTTGCGACCGTCCTGGGAGATTGTGACCATGGACGCCAGTCTGACAGGATGGGGAGCTGTTTGGGGTGCCAGGATGGCACAAGGAAGGTGGTCCAGGGAGGAGTCTCTCCTTCCGATCAACATTCTAGAACTATGAGCGATTTACAATGCTCTGAAGGCATGGCCTTCTCTGGAGTCGGTCAGTTTCATCAGATTACCTCTGTGGCTTACATCAACCATAAGGGGGTACGAGGAGCTCTCTCGCGATGAGAGAGGTGTCTCGGATTCTGGAGTGTGCGGAATCCCACAACCGCTTGCTCTCAGCAATTCATATTCTGGGTGTGGACAACTGGGAGGCGGACTTTCTCAGCAGACAATCCTTCCATCTGGGGGAATGGTCTCTTCACCCAGAGGTGTTTGCGGAGATTTGTCACAGGTGGGGAGCGCCGGAGATAGACCTCATGGCGTCCAGACACAATGGCAAGCTGAACAAGGAAAGACAGCGCCTCATAGTGCAGATAAATTTCATAAGCTGGGGTCACAGAGAAAACAAACAGTTGTAGATATACTCACAAGAGTACTGGCACTCTTGTAAAAAGAAGTGCGAATGGGCAGACTGACATTCAGCAGCAGTCAGTACGCTGGAACAGATGTCATCCAAACCGTGGGCTCTCCTCCGCATACAGGCAGGGGATCTTCTGAATCAGCACTGTGTTGAAAAGTGCAGCTTCCACTGCGTGCGGCTTGCACTATATATTGGAAATTATCAGCGATATCCAAATAATAATAAAGGCTGTAATTTAAAGTCACCCCTTGTAAAAACAATAGGGTATATGGAGATAAAAAAGCCAAATGACAAGGCTTGAGTATAAGAACAAAGTACAATTTATTGTATGAGCTTAAACGCGTTTCTCGGCCGCAAGCTCCTGGCCATTTCCTCAGATTAGTTAATTACACTTGTGGATTTGAAACACATTTAAAAAGCGTGCCAAGAAATTTCATTGGTCAGATTTACACGAATCATAGCTTAGATAACATCGTGAGCAAGTTTTAAAACATAAAAATATATATCGCTGTTAAACATAATCAATAAAAACAAGTGAAAACATTCCTATAAGCTAATAGATACAATATTAGTGAAAGAGGTAAATAAGTATATCTAAATCTAAATGACGCTTAGATACATTTGATCGGTACAAAACTGGTAGCCCTTAGAAAAACACATCATATATATGAAAATAGTTATTTATTACTAGTGTGTGCATTTGTTACGTGTTTAACTGTATTCAGAAACATATAAATGTAAAAATAGAAAATGTATAAATGATAAATTAATGATGAGCTAATATAAAAATACATTGTGTCAAATCTATTCAGCTTAAATGGTTTGTTTGTGGAACCCAAACGTAACCGATAAATAGTATCACGGACTGGATAAAATGTAAGCCCGTGTAAATATTTTTAAAATAAAATAATAGATTAGTTTAAAACCTGAACAAAGGACAGAGAGGGATCAGTGCAGACAATTTGGAAAAGGAGCATCATATAAGTCGTTGTCAAAAGAGGAATAATAGTAATATTAAACCAAAAAGTCATGAAGAAATTCCTAGGTTTGTGTAATGGTTGTGTATGATATTGTCATCTTATATGTTCAAAAGATCTATAATAAAGCCTCTACTGAAATATAAACATACTTCTTGTTTTTTAATATAATAGACTGATTGGTGTGTGTTGTGCGAATAGGAAGCGCAGTCATAGACAGTGTCGTTTGTACGTAAAACTGAAATACCAGAAGAGTATGGACAGTAAAAAGGGGATGTGGAGAGCATGGAGATGTATCAAAAGACTGAGGATATTAAATTTTATAATTTTATAAATGCAATGCGTAAAATTGAATGTGTATAACTGGAAGTGCTTGCTCTCAGCAATTCATATTCTGGGTGTGGACAACTGGGAGGTGGACTTTCTCAGCAGACAATCCTTCCATCTGGGGGAATGGTATCTTCACCCCGAGGTGTTTGCAGAGATTTGTTACAGGTGGGGAGCGCCGGAGATAGACCTCATGGCGTCCAGACTCAATGGCAAGCTACCTCGATACGGGTCGAGGTCCAGGGATCCCCAGGCAGAGCCGATAGATGCCTTAGTGGTTCCTTGGGGTTTCAGCCTAGCTTACATTTTTCCACCGTTACCACTTCTGCCTCGAGTAGTGGCACGCATCAAACAGGAGCAGGCCCGGCCATTCTGGTGGGGATGTCTTCCTCTCCGCCGTGGAAGTTAGCCTGTCGCAGGGATCTGCTGTCACAGGGCCCCTTTCAACATTAAAATCTAGATTCTCTGAGGCTGACTGCGTGGAGATTGAACACCTAGTCTTAGCCAAGAGAGGCTTTTCAGAGAGTGTGATTGATACTCTAATTCAGGCAAGGAAGCCAGTCACTCGTCGCATCTACCATAAGGTGTGGAGGACTTACTTGTCCTGGTGTGAGAAGCATGGATATCCTTGGCACAAGGTGAATTTATCCAGGATTCTGTCCTTTCTCCAAGATGGTTTGGAGAAGGGGCTTGCCGCTAGTTCCTTAAAGGGAAAGATTTCTGCATTATCAGTTTTGTTGCATAGGAGACTCGCTGAGCTCCCTGACATTCAATCTTTTGTTTAGGCTCTGTCTAGGAACAGGCCTGTCTTTAGACAGTCAGCTCCCCCTTGGATCTTAAACTTAGTCCTTAAGGTTTTGCAGAGGGTTCCGTTTGAACCTATGCATTCCATAGACATTAAGATTCTGTCCTGGAAGGTTCTCTTCCTGTTGGCTATTGCATCGGCACGCAGAGTATCTGAACTAGCTGCCTTGCAATGTGATCCTCCTTATCTAGTGTTTCATGCGGCTAAGGCTGTACTTCGCACTGGGTTGGGGTTTCTCCCCAAGGTGGTGTCCAACCGTAACATCAATCAGGAAATAGTTGTTCCTTCTTTGTGTCTTAACCCTTCTTCTTCAAAGGAGAGGTTACTTCATAACCTGGATGTGGTTCATGCCTGGATGTGGTTCATGCCTGGATGTGGTTCATGCCTTTGTTGTGTATTCTGGGAAGCGCAAGTGGCAAAGGGCCTCTGCTACTTCTTTGTCTTTTTGGTTGAGGAGCTTGATTTACTTGGCTTATGAGACAGTGGGACACGAACCTCCTCAGAGGATCACGGCTCATTCCACTAGAGCTGTGGCTTCATCTTGGGCCTTAAAGAATGAGGCCTCTATGGAGCAAATTTGTAAGGCGGCTACCTGGTCATCCTTACACACTTTTACAAAGTTTTACAAATTTGACGTTTTTGCTTCTGCGGAAGCGGTTTTTGGGAGAAAGGTTTTGCAGGCTGTGGTGCCCTTAGATTAGGGTTCCCCTTTTACCCTCCCGGTCTCATTCAGTGTCCTCTAGAGCTTTGGTATATGTTCCCACAAGTAATGAATGAACCTGTGGACTCTCCTCCCCTTTAGATGGAAAACATAAATTATGCTTACCTGATAATTTCATTTCCATCGAGGGGAGGAGAGTCCACGGCTCCTGCACGTATCTCCGTTGGGCGGCCCTAAATGTATTCATCTTCTTGCACCTTTTTTACCCTGATATTTCTCCTACTGTTCCTGGTTCCCTGTGCAGAATGACTGGGGGATGAGGGAAGTGGGGGAGGTATTTAAGCCTTTGGCTGGGGTGTCTTTGGCTCCTCCTGGTGGCCAGGTTCTTAATTCCCACAAGTAATGAATGAAGCCGTGGAATCTCCTCCCCTTATAACATCTTATACAATTCATAACATCCAAGTGAAAGATATAAACACCAACATGTCAGGCAAAAATAAAGAGAATTCAAAAACAGAATCACAGAGTTGCAAAAAGGACAACAATATCACAAATTCTCCACAAATGTGGCTTGTATGGGAGGGTTTCAAGAAAAAAGCCACTCCTCAAGAAAGGTCACATGAAGTCACGACTGAGATTCGCCATAACACACCTAGGAGATTCTGAGGCCATATGGAAAAAGGTGTTATGGTCAGATGAGACTAAAATTTAATTATTAGGCCTCAACAACAAACGATATGTCTGGAGGAAATCCAATACAGATCACCATCCAAATAACACCATACCTACAGTAAAGCATGGAGGTGGTAATATCCTGTTATGGGGGTGCTTCTCTGCAGAAGGAACTGGAGCACTTGCCAGGATAGAAGGAATAATGGAGGGGGCAAAATACTCTCAAATTATTAAGCAAAATCTGCTGCCCTCTGCCAGGAAGTTGTCAATGGGAAGAAGGTTTACCTTCCAACATAACAATGACCCAAAGCAGACAGCAAAAATGACCACAGAGTGGTTGAAGGAGAAAAAGGTGAATGTCCTTGCATGGCCTAGTCAGAGCCCAGACTTAAACCCCATTGAACGTCTGTGGCATGACTTGAAGACTGGAGTCCACAAACAGTCACCATCAAATGTAACGGAACTGGAGCAGTTCTGCAAAGAGTGGGCAAATATTGCACAGTCTAGATGTGCCAAGTAAGTAGAGACAAATCCCAACAGACTAAAGGCTGTAATTAAAGCAAAAGGTGGTTTAACAAAATACTGACACGGGGGGTGATCCTTTTTGCAACTCAGTGATTCTGTTTTTGAATTGTCTTTATTTTTGCCTGACATGTTGGTCTTATATCTTTCACTTATATGTTATAAGTTGCACTGAGTAATTAAAACTGTGTCTGTCTTTATTTCAGACTACAAAGCAACAAAATGTGATCCTTTTCAATACCCACTGTACAATAGCTCTGTTGTGCAAGCATTGAAACCCAGTAGCGCACTAACTGCTTTGGCACTACCAGTAGTTATTAAGTGTAGCAAGCACAAAATGAACAAAGCTGAATAAACACCCAGTTACTTGTAAAAACAGCACATAATACTAGTGTTGTGGCGCTCTGAGACTGCATTGCATTGTTATGCTCGCTTGCTGGCGCATAGTCATGTGAAACAATGACATACTAATGAAAACAGCCATTTAGTCATTAGAATGTTCCTTTAAACATGTTGCAATCCAGCGCAATAATTAAGATGGTGGCTGGTTTTACAAGGTGCAAACTTTACCAGCGAGCCGCTAGCGTAAACCCAACTAAATACTCCCCATAATGTAGCAACATATTTGCATATTTATTGGGATCTTGTAATTAGACGAGCACTTTATTTTGATTTAGCAGACGCGCTTATAAAGGTTTATTTGGAAACGCTGGCCCTGCCATAAAATGAGTTAGATACAAACTGCAAGCATTTCTTCTCAGCGACTCGGACTTGGAAGGTTTAATGTTTCCTAATGGATGAGAAGCAGCACTCTTGCAATTAATTGGAAATGCGTATTCGCTGACTTGCAAAATCCGAAGAGCTGCAGAGCCGAGAGTAAAGATTTGTTCATCTGGCGCATTTCCCGGGATTGCAATCTACACTTTTTTTACATTAAACAAAGACATTTTTTACTGGAATGACAGAAAATGTGCCAGGCTCACACTGCGCGTGCTCACTACGGAATATATTACTTTGCCTAAATTAAATAGGTTAACAGAGCTTTGCACGATAACAGATTTAACTGCTTAAAGCTACAGTTACCGCACTGACCTGTTCTGAATATGGGGCAATTTAAAGCAAATGATTAACTAACAGTAGCACAGCCTGTAATTTAAAGGGATAATACATTCAAAACTATTGTATCATGCATAGGAAACAGCAGCAATAAACTTGAAAATGGTTAGGTTAAAGGGACAATGGGCCGTAAAGGAACACAAAATCCAAAAGTTTTATTTCACAATTCAGATAGAAAAATTGATAATAGAAGTTAATTAGAAAGTTGTTTAAAATTGCTGCTCTTTGTTCTCTTGGTATCTTTTGTTGAAAGACAGGGACGTAAGCTCAGGAGAGTGCACGTGTCTACAGCACTTTATTGCAGCAGCTTTACAAGAATGGTATCCATTTGCAAGGGCACTAGATAACAGCACTATTACCTGTCATGTAGTGCTACAGATAATACCTAGGTATCTCTATAACACAATATTATACATTAGCAAGAGCAGTAGATAACAGCACTATTACCTGTCATGTAGTGCTACAGATACTACCTAGGTATCTCTATAACACAATATTATACATTAGCAAGAGCACTAGATAACAGCACTATTACCTGTCATGTAGTGCTACATATACTACCTAGGTATCTCTATAACACAATATTATACATTAGCAAGTGCACTAGATAACAGCACTATTACCTGTCATGTAGTGCTACAGATACTACCTAGGTATCTCTATAACACACAATATTATACATTAGCAAGCGCACTAGATAACAGCACTATTACCTGTCATGTAGTGCTACATATACAACCTAGGTATCTCTATAACACACAATATTATACATTAGCAAGTGCACTAGATAACAGCACTATTACCTGTCATGTAGTGCTACAGATACTACCTAGGTATCTCTATAACACACAATATTATACATTAGCAAGAGCACTAGATAACAGCACTAGT